>NW_024884711.1:27173128-27436523 GCF_019232065.1 Centrocercus urophasianus
GAGAAGAGAAGAGAAGAGAAGAGAAGAGAAGAGAAGAGAAGAGAAGAAGCATGGTCAGTGCTTGGAGGTCAGTAAGTGTGAAGGGAAGAGAATTTGAGGACAGAATAACTATTATTCTGCAAAGAAAAGTAATTTCTTTCTTTTTTTTTTTTTTTTTTGTAAGTATGGCCCATAACAATAGTACACAATCACTTCTGAAGAACTCATTCTTTCCATTGGGCTACATGTTATTCTTCCTCCAGAAAAAAAAAAATATATATATATATATATATCAATATATATCTATATAGATATAGATGTAGATGTAGATACAGATATAGATAGATGATATAGATGAGACAGGTCAGAGGGCTTTTGCATTCTCAATTGAGATGAAGATAGTCGAGCACCAAAGTAGTCTGGGCTATGAGGGAGGAGAGGGATTTTGGGATAGTCACCCCTTGGATCACACTCAGCTTTGCATCTTCTCTCCTGGTGGTACTATTAGCACTGTCTGAATTTGTTCTGTACGCAACTCACTTCACCATATAGCCTTAGTTTTATTAAAGAGCTGATTAATGACCTTACTTGCATTTAATTTGATCCATCCTGCTCGCTGAATGAGAGAAGTCATCCAAGCAACAGTTTTACTTAGTTCAGTTAGCACCTTGTGCTGTTCAAATGCCTTTTTCTTCTATCTTCTGCCTAGTGGCCATTCATGGTGGCTAGTGGTATGATAAGCACTTGAACCTACTGAAAAGTCTCAGAGATCTGACAACACTACAGATGTTCAGTATAGACATTCCTCTTTGTCAGTGCCAGGCTAGCACCAGACATCATTTACCTACTTACTTAACCTATTTATCTTTATGTCCCCTTCTTATTGGTCTCTGTCATAATGCAGTACAAATCCTTTTCCTCTGATTAATTGTAATACCATAAATGTATCATTGGAAATGAAGTTTTAACCTTCTTAAGCTAGCACTGCTCCAAATATATCAAAAGAATTCCTCCCAGGCTAAATGTTAACTTTTATTTTTGTCTGTGTCTGCTTTTCATTGCCCTCATGATAATAAAGTCCCTGTTTTTGAAAGGAAAACAGGAAAGCAGGGCAACAAAAAATGTATTCTGTATGTATAACTAGTCTAGAAGAAAAACAATGCTTTTCAAGGCTCTTTCTGTGCTGAATGATACCGAGAAATATCTATTAAGAAGTTTGTGACTGGAAAATCTATTTCTACAAGTTGTCAGGAAGGATTAAAGCAGAGCACAAATACTGTGCACATAGCTACCTTGATGGGGGATTTAAGCACTGCAGAGTTCACAGGAAGAGATTTAACCTAATGTGGTATTACTCATCAGAATAAGTGAAGAGCATGGAAGGAAGAGATAGTTTAGCTCAGACGATCTGCGACCTGGTCTTATTTTTGAATAGTTCAGCTGTGGGTATGACTTCAACAGTTACTGAACTCTGCAAAATCTCTGGCTATTCCAGTGGGGTTACATAGCTGCTAGAAGGAGATGCTGAAAATGCAGCTGGGGCTTTTAAGCTCTTTTCCAGCACAGTGATCTCTTTTCATATTCTATGCAGTCATTAATAGGGTTAATTTTCCTTGCGGCTCATTTTTACATTAGCTAGAGTATAGCTGAAAAGACACTACATAAATAGTAAAAAATAGTCTGGCGTAGTTATGGGCAGAAATTAAAAAGCTTATTTCCTCTCTCACAAGCAATTTCAAATTTCAGAATACAATTGCATCCCAAGCATGGGAAATGAGATGAAATGCTGACTTTTTCAAAATTAAAGTTAAAATAAAACAATTTAAGATGAAGGATTTCTAATATTTTGAGTGCACAGAAAAGATATTCAGCTTCTTGGAATACATCAAGCACCTCTTATTTACCTCCTCTAAATATGACAGTTCTGCTTCAAGGAATGGAATAAAGTGCTAAGCAGGGGATATTGCTTTGGGCCATGGACTGAAATTTGTCAATATTCTTTCAAGAAACTCTTTCTTAAACCGTACCAGGATGTTATTCTCAGAATATTTCAGTTGCAGGTACTTTGCTTTCTATCTCACACAAATTCATTGTAGTTTATCTGCGAAATGCTGAGAATTTTAAATCCTGCATATTTCTCCATATCAGCCAATGACTGTATCAAATACATCAGAGACTTTACGACTTCCTAGTAGACACTGCTTTCAGTGGAGTATATTCCCAGAAACCAAGTGAACAACAGTGTCACGTGTTTATCACAATTTTAGAAAAAACTAATTAGAAATGAAGCAACAAGCTTAAATGCAAGAGGAACCCTGGGCAGCCTTCACAAGCTTGCACAGGAGCAATCTCTGGACATAAGGTAGCTTTGTCTGCAGAAGGCTGGAAGGAAGCAAGGAAGGCTGAAACCAAATGGTATTGAAAGTGCTATTCAGAAATGGAAATATCATTCGATGAGTAAATGACAAATGCCACCTGACCAAAATTCCCTTTACTTAGAATAAAAAGACATGATACTCTAGGGGCATGTCTCTTGAGAAATCACATACACATGTTTGAGACACCTCACACATATGTATGTAAATGTAGTTCCTTTCCAGAGATTATCTTTATGGGCAGGAAACCAAGAAAGCTTTCGCCAAGCAGGAAACAGCAAATGGAAAAGTCTTCAGTCATTACCAGCTTCCAGCCCTTTCACGTGTCAGTCCCACTTCTGACAACATGAAAAAGGATTCTCTTCCTCATTCTCCTCGCTTTCTTAAACATTTTTTTGTCAGACGATGATCAAAATGAAGCATGTTTTGGTTATGTGGACAGGCTGAATGTGGTTAGAGATTTTTATGGAAATAGAGAGCTCTAAATTGATTTCTCCTCCAAAAAATTCACCTGCTCCCTAGCTTTGAACATCTGACTACACCACACTTCAGCTCTGTTTGACTATTTTTGAGTTGTGATTTCACTTGTTGAGCACCTTAGCAAATGCTGTTGATCTTAATCTGTAATTTTAAGAGACTTTTGTGCTGCTCAGCTGCTTGCATGCCCAGTGCTTCTCTCACAGTCTCACAGATAAATCACTATGCAAGAAAGAAAACTAAAGCTTATGTTTAGCAATGGCCTGGAAATTCCCACTCTGTAGAAATTGATTGCAAATATTTGCAGTTGACAGCTTCAGCCAGAGCGCATGTAGAAAGCTAGCCATTACAGTAGTGTTATGCAGAGTACAAGAAAGTTTGTTGACTTTTTTGAAAGGGAAATGCAATCTAATTTGACTCCTAAACACTTTTTAAATCAATTTTCATAGAACAGCCTCAGAGTAAAGGAACCTGAAGTTATTCCAAATTATTTCTAGCCAATGATAATGCCTTTGAGCAAATGCCTCATGGATTTAACAGCAAGACCTGCACCTGTGACTTTGTGAAGGGTACAAGAATCATATTTTTATTCATTGTAGGAAAGCTGATGGTAAGCCAGCTACTCCTAAACGCTATGGTCCCAATTTTTCACTCCCAGCAAATATGTTTCACTCAGAAATGCCATTATATGGAGCAGAGAATACAGGACAAAGCTCATTTTTAAAACATGCTACTGCATGCCCTATTTTCAGGTAGAAATCCATGTTATTCCAGCATCAGTGAGATCTGTAATATATAAATCCTGAAAGCCATGCTGTCTTCCAGAAGAGGCAGATGTCTGAATATGTTTGCAATTTTGGGCCTCAGAATAAGTACCTGGCAACAGATCTGCTTTACTATGTCCTCTGATCCGTGAAGACTGTGTATAACAAAGAAAGGCTTTAAAACGCTGTAGCCAGAACTTTTGTTTCAGATGCTAAAACTTTAAGGTACAATCCCAAGACTATACCTTCTCTGCCAAGGAAAACATAAAAACAACCGTATTTCAAACAGTGATATATCAGAGACTTGCAAATGTTTATCACCAACTTGGAGATTGCATTTATCAGTAAATTTCCATCAGCCTTCGAGGTGCCCTGCAGTATCCCACAAGCATGTTGCCTCCCCTAGGGCACCTGAGCTGCTTCTCTTAGGGGCAGCAAACCTGATTGCATGTCCTGGGACACGCATAGTGTGTGTTCAGTGTGTGTTTATTGTCTGATGGAGATTTTGCAGCACAAAGTGACAGGCTCTGTGCCTCTTTTCTTCTATTTCCCTTCTGGGTTTTTTTAGAAGGTTGTCATCTCTTCTTCCACAATGTCTGAGCCTGGGGAAACAACCTCCTACAAACAACATGTAGCTTTGTAACACAACTGCTCTTTTTTTTCCTAGAAAAAGGAGCACAGTCAACTGATGATAGAAAATAACAAGTGGGTAGGAAAAAAAAAAAAAAAAAAAAAAAGAAGAAAACAGAATAGAGGGTAGAGAACTCAAAAATATATCAGAAGAATCACAGAAGGGGGCACAAAGCAGGGCACACTCCTCACTGATGGGGGCTGTTGTCTCAAGTAGGGTGCCCTTAGAAGTGAAGGCAAACCCCACAGTCACAGACTCCCTTTTCTTGTGCTCCTTCTTCCTGATGGCACTGGGGCTTTTGCATGGAGAGGTGAAGGGAGAAGTGGAAACAGAAGCTGAGAGGCACTGGGGGACTAAGAGGAGGGAAAGCAGCCCAGCACTTATGTGTACCTGTGTACCCAGATTCAATGCTTGCCACCAACAGGTCACCCAAAAAGCAGCCCAAATTGCAACATGGACATGTATAACCCTCTGCTCCATCACAGGGACAAAGTGCAGATATAGGCTGTCCCTCCAGTGCCAGGAGGAACTGGACACCAGCAAGAACCCACACAGCCAGCCAGAAGCATGCCAGCACTCCCCACCACTAGCCTAGGCAGAGTTAAGGAATGCAATGTGCTGAAGTAGGCCCATGGCAGGGACAGGGCTAACAGGTTGATTACCAGCACCCTTCCCTTCCCTGACCGGACAGAGCAGCCCTGCCTGGCTCTGCAACTGCTCCAACACCCTGGCCTGGAGCACATTCCAGTGTGAGGCCATTTCTCCTGCCTCAGTGCAGACCATAAAGCACCAACAATTCCCAGGGCTCCAGCTGATGTCTATGTGGGTGCTATTTGCCTGTATCCATATTTCTGCATGTTTGCAACTGAGTCTGATGCCAACATGCAAATCCTTGTTTCCAGGTGTTTGCAGAATAGGTGCCAATCCCATGTTGACAGGAATTTCCTGCCCCTGAGATGTAGTGCATCCATTTCTTAGTCTGACTTGGACTCTGCAGTAAATCTTCTTGGTATTTAATGACTTTTTCCATTGCCTTATTGGACTGAGGAACTGGACAAAACCTCTCTAAAAGCATAATTCCATGCACAAACTTGTGCTTGCTGAGCTTTTGCCTATTGTCAGGTATGTAATGTTAGCCAAAATAAATTTGACACATACTGCATTTTTCTGCGGTATTCTTGTCAGGGGCAAATAATAAGGAGATTGTAAGGCTGTCTCAGGAAAAGGAGAACAATGGCTTGAAATGCAGACACAGTAAGTGCAAATCAACACAGCCTCTTGTGATTCAGTTTTTCTCCTGTTTTTCTGTTTTCTGTAAACTCACTAGATACAGTCTTCATGGTCACATGATATAAGATACCTCTTATTCTATTACTAAACACAATTGCTGAGCTGAAACTCACTTACAATACGTCCCTGGCTTTTTCCTTATACTTTTGAATCCTGAAATTATCCACACATGCTTTGGAAGATCTTTCTAAGTAGCACTGTTGAGTTCACCACTCTCATGTTTTAAGGTTAAATTTAATATTTCATTAATGACACGAATTTATTTTCTGAAGCATCTTATCCCTGGTAACTGTTGTTGCAGTAAGAGTGACATGAACAAATTTATGCCTGGATTTGGCTCCATTGTCAAATGCTCTGCAAATCCTGCCTTCAATTTCAAGGTTATATTGAAGTAGCGAGTCACATTTCATAATTGAAAAAAATAATGAAAAATAACCATTAGCCAAGCTCTATTTGGTAATTTCTTCTGATTTATAATCTATTTCAAATATTACTGGCCTTCAGTTAATAAAAATGTATGGTTCTGTTTATTTCCACATCTAAGATTAAAATATATTTTTTTCCTCTGAATATATTCATGCCTACATTTTGTTAACTCATAAACTACTGTGATTTTTTAAACCACAGTGTTTAAAAGGACTACACCAACATGTGCCCAAAGCCATCAAGGATGATATCCTCTAAGTTCTGAAATGTCTAAGCAACTCCTTCTGTTTCTCAAATTTTTCAATAATTACATCCTAGATCATTGGAAATCTCTGCCTGATGGCATTCTGAAGAAACTGCATTAGGTACATATTCTCTATACATTTCAGCACCCAAATACTGCTGGAATATACAAGCCAAATATTTTCTGATGATCGACTTGTTTTTTTGTTCTAATTTTTCTTCAAGTATATTATTATTAGTGTTACATGGCATTTACAGTGTTGTTTGTCCAGCTTCAGCCCAGCAGCACAGTTTTCTTTCCGAGGCTGCTCTGAGCTGACGCTTTTCATCAAATCTAAATGTCATCTGTATAAATCTCACTAACCTGAATGGCATGAAAAATTTATCACCTTTTTCCCTCAGGTGCCATATGCAGCCTAAATAGACATCTGAGAAAACAGTGCAACTCACAAAGGTTTTATGAAAGTTCAAAAACACCTGTTCTTTTTCTTAATATGAGCACATGCCAGCAGCCCACTGAAGTACTAAGGACAGAAAGGTATTTGTCACTTACCATGTCTCCTCTTGGCAGCATAACAAACTTGTTTTGTTCCTTTGAGTACAACTATGGACAAACAAGAGGTTTCATCTGATTTCTCTGCAGCTACAAGAACTACTTCATTTAGTTCCACTACCCACCCCAATGAGTGGATCCAGCTCCTTCTTAAAGTATGGCCTTACTAAGTAAAGGACTTGCATAGGTGTGAAAATTGTTGGACAATTCAACCTTTTCCTACACTACTTAATATTCTTGAGGTCTTGGTCTACTGAGAAATGGCTTCAAATTCTTTCTCAGCTTTTTATTTTCATATTATGATGTGGGCTTTAAATGCTTAGATCGCTTTGATGGTCTCAAAGGCATAGCATTTCTCCTCTTTTTCCATCTATTACGTATTCATTTATTTCTTTTATATTCCCTATGGAGATAACCTTGTGATTTTAAGCTTTGTGAATTAACTGTCTCCCTTTGCACTCCCTTAAGATCTTCTTTTAGGTGTAATAACACTATTTTTAACAGCATATTAGTTGATGGATGTGCTGAAAATGAATACTATTCTGATTAACCTGATATTTTCACTTTCTCAGTGCCCTTTGCTCCTAGAAGAAAACCACAGCCAGGTCATTCTCTCTGCCCATGTCTTGTACACCTTGCTGACTCTTGCAAGTTCTTCCAAAGTGATATCATCTTTTGGATATTTCTTTCTCTTTACTGGCAAACATTTCTTCCAGATCTTGAGCGCAATCTTATTTAAATCCCCTTCAGTTTATTTCCCAAACTTCTTATAAAAACTCACTGTTATTGTGACACTCTGAGCCCCTTTCTCCTATTTGGACAACAATCCACTCCTCTGATCTCCTGATGCTTAAGGCATCTGTTTTGAATTGTGCCCCATTCCAAACAGATGCGTAACATCCAGAATTTTGCATACTCCCAGACTTCCGCCTTAAAGATGCATTTCTCAGTACAAATGCATGACTGGCTCTGACTCCACGGGGTCACTGCCAAGAATACATAGAAAATCTCAGAGATCTGGTACTTTCAGCCATCCTCATGTCAAATTCCTTTCACCCCAAGGTGACATTCTTACTATCCCTACCCACAGCTGGAATGACCCAGGAACAACACAAAGAGAGCTCTCCTTCCAGGCAAATAGCTCCTGTTGTATTCTTAAACATTCTTGACTTCTGCAGTTCTCAAGTTAGTCCTCCAGGAGCAGGAAACACAGCCAAAACTTTCTGGCCAATAGCCAAGGGACAAGCCAGTGCCTGCTTTAAAAAAGCAACCACAGGCTTCACCTCAGCTGTAAATACATGGGCTGGGACTTTCCTCAACAACTTAGACGGGAAGTTCTTTCACCCAGCATGGACAGATGGGGCTTGCAACACCTCCTCATCTCTCCCTCCCACGTGCACTCTAGCTTCTACTAGATAAATGCCAGCGAGGCTGTCAGGTTTCTGCATTCTTCCCCAGGCACAGGACCTCTCTACAGCATCTAAGAGCAGACCTTGCCCTAGCACTAACAGCACCTCACCGGCTGGAAGGCTCTGGTTTGCTCAGGGGAGAGGAGGAGGTTGAGTGCACAGGTGAGTTTTACAGAGGTCATCCCATCTGCAGGTTTCTCTCATTTCTGCAGGTGGGATTAGGGAATGCCTAGAATGGCAAGGCTGATCTCCCAGGAGGTTTAGGTGGGTTTGAACTCAATTATCAGTGTACTGAATTTTGACCTTAGCTTTTCTCCCTGCTACACATAAAATAGAAAGCCAGGGCTTTTATTGACATTACGTAATATTTTAGTCACTGAGAGATGATCTAAGAAAGCACTGTAAAATAGGGACATAGTTTACATAGTTTTATCTGTAAAGTTAGGGCAACCAAACTTTGAATCAGCCCATTGGTATTCAGAGAGCTTACATAACTGGCAACAAGTTTATCTAATCTTTCAGACGTGTTTGCTGCATTTAAGGAAGTGGAGAAATCTTCTGCAAATAAGTGTTGGTCAGTGGGTTTTAAGAGGTGAATCTGGAAATAGGATATTCCTTCCTAAGAGAGAGCTAAAATTCTGGTTTGAATTTTAGTAATAAGTGGAGGTACTCCAAGGGCATTTGATTTACCACCAATCATAAGCTACTTGTAATAATAGAGCTAAGGATTCTTTTCACTTCTGGACTCACATGTGGATTTCATGTTTTCCTTTTCAAGTAGCATACCAATTTTAAAACTGTTTAATATTTTAGAAGTGAGAGATTTCAGTGCTGCAGAAAGAAATGGATTTTTCTTGAGCATTGTCTTATGCCAGCACGATGTTATTAATTCAGAGAACGTTTGCAGCTGCCAGAACTGTTAGTCAGCTTTGATACAGGAAGATTTCATATCCCCCCTAAATCTACAAATATGAACTGTCACTCACAACACAGAGCAGTTTTTTTCAGATTTTTCAAACATTCTGAAAGGATTAACTCAGTGAAAGATGTAAATTCTTTTTTAGATGTGACTTTCCAAAGCTCCTGGTTTTGTTAATAGCAATGATTTTGGCAAGCATGAAGAAGTTGTAATAACTGAGGTGACACCATGACTACATACCAAAATATTACAACAGTCATTGAAAAATCAAGCATCCCTGTACTTTCTTCATCCATACAGGAATTTGCTTATTCAAACCTATCAAGCACTTTTCATATTTATATACTTCTACACAGATGGCATTTTAAAAATTATTCCTCTTAGTCAAAAGCAGAAAACATAACTGGATAAGCAGTCTACTTTGTGTTGCAAAACTGTTAACAAAGCATTTTACTTACATTAGTTTTTGTTTGAGAGCAGGATCCCACTTCAGAAGTGACTGTCCTACCTTCTGAACTGTGCCTCATTCACATCACAGTGCAGCCTGGGGATGCTTTCAGCTGCTCTTGGGTTAGTGCAGCAATCCCATTGCTCGCAGCAGTTCAGCTCTCAGGGTCAGACCACAGCTACTTCAAGGACAGCACCCGACAGTGTGCTTGGCATGGGTGTGAGGCACTCAGAAATACATATCCATTCCTGTTGTGCCTCAAGAATACAGAGACAGCAACCAAGGCCTTCAGGGAGAATACTTCACATCAGAGCGTTTTAAGGCCTCTCTCACTGCTTCCTGGTCTGTTTCTATTGAAATCTGTTTATGTGGTAACTCAAGTTTTGAGCCAACCATTTGTCCCATTCTGTTCTCAGTGACAGGGCTAGCAGAGTGCAACTGCAACATTTTGTATTTTTTTATGCTCCACACTACAATTTATAGATGCTGGCTTTTTTACTTTTGTTTGTTTGTTTTTTTCTCTTGGGGTTTTTATGTATATTAATTCTGGTTTCTGAAAGCTGCTTTTAGGGGGAAGAAAAAGTGGGAAGAGATATTTGAAAGTCACCTGTACGTGTGCATATTGTAGATCAAATGTTTGACTTAGTGCTTTTATGCATGCTCAAAAATAGAAAAGACGTGGTTTTCCTTGTTTGACCTTGCTATTTAGACGCACCTAGTCTCTTCTTCATCAAAATTCCTTCAACACGTATTCCTCTCAAGTGCTAGCATGGACAGTAATACAGTAAGCTCACTTCATTGAAGTCATGTTTCAGATTAGAAGTGGGTAAATTCAGATTTCCAGCACTTTCTCACTTATCTCCTCCCATCAAAGTCCTCCAGCATGCAGCCTGGTTTCTTGGCCTGGCTGAAGCACACTTGGCAGACTGGTTCCATCTGGGTGTCCAGTTTCCTTCCTTTTTGTTTGGTGGTCTTGGCTCTTTTCCCTGTGGAGATTTGCTGAGCAGCCAGCTGTGGTGGCAGCCTGGACACAGTGCTGAGATGGGTTGAGCAGCTGTAGGCGGCAGCAGGGTGAGCACTGGTTGTGGCAGTGCTGCTGGGAAACAGGAGGAGTGGGAACAGCTGCCAACAAAAGTGCTAATTAAGGGTCTGACAAAGCTGCTTCCTGAGCTCGCAATGACTGCTGAGCATAGACCTGGAGGCAGAATCACTAAGGTGGCTTCAAACTGTCTTTTTGCTTGGCTGAAATGTTGATATGATCCTCTCTGGGACCTGAGGAATACCATAGCCTTGGTGGAGACAGCTCCAGCACTGCTGGCAGGAATTCCATGGCTCAGTGAGGTATAGAACTCCACTGGGAGATGCATATCCTATGACTTACTTTGGTACATGTGAGGTTAAGATGAAATAAGGAGCGAGGATTGTTCTCAGCTCTGGGTGATGTGCCTTCCCCAGGTGGAGCAGTCTCACCACAACAAATCTGAATGTGCAGAGAAACCATTTTCATAAACTGCACAATATCCTATAAGAAAAGAAAATAAAATAAGAATATTAATAAATCTCATACTAATAAATCTCATTTGAATTCTACAACCTGAACGACGCCAGGGCTTCATAAAACTTGGCACTTCAAAGGTGCTTAATTATAATAATCTGCTACAAACTGCTTGATCAATGGTGAAAGCAGCTCAGTTGTCCATTCCAGACAACTTACAGCACCTGAGGACGGGGATCAAAGTGTTTCACTGATGCCTGTCACCAATCCATTAGTGATACCAATTATGTGAGCAAGCTTCTGTAGGCCTCCAGATAAACAAGTCTGAAGTGTTAGGAAATTCAGTGAAGAGGTTGATTGCCAAAGAGCAGAAAACACTTTCTGGCATCATTAGCGCACCAAGAATGTTTGATGAAGGAAGTCTCTGGGGTGGTCCCATGCTACAAGGAGCATGAGAGCAGGAAATGTGTAAAAGAAGACATGAATACTCATCACAAGAGGGTAATTATGCAATAACCGTAATAGCATAAAATGGTAATACAATAAAGACAATGTGTTTATTCAGAAAACTCAGTTCCTCATTTTGTATTGCAGATCCTTGGTGGAGCTGCAAGAGAGGGTCACCCTGTGGGAGGAAATTATTTAGTCCAATTAGGCAATTACAAAATCAGCATGACAGTTTCTTTTGTACCTCACAGCACAGACATTCAGCTCATTTTTACCCCAAATTATACTGAGCAGATCTCAATGACTTCCAGAACTAAGCAGCTCTGGAGTGTTAGGGTCAGGGTGCATTTGTTATCTGACTGCACAGATATTTGGGGGGAAAAAATCATAAAAAGCATCCAGTGGATCTAAATTCTTTTGCTTGTAAAATTTGTGGAAGTTTTATACAAGCAGAGCAAGAGGTCAGCACTTCCTCTGTGCAGATCTAAATTTTTTTTCTTTGATAACTAGATTGGAAATTGAATCCAAACCTCTGGATCACCAACCTGCATCATTACCAAAAGCAGTAGCTTTTTTATGAGAAGTTAACTCTACCAGTTGCTATCTGATTGATGATAAGCAGTAAGAAATTAAGGAATTATTTGCTTAAATAAGTCATTGTAAAATTAAGATTGAAGGGTTTTGAGCAAAATTCCCTACTAGCAAAAAAATAAGTTACTTTCTCCAGCCTGGCCTTTGCTTTTTTCATTATTTGTTTGTAAAATGAAGGAATTTTGTACCTGCGAGCGCCCTCTTTATTACCTCTTCTTAAGTTTAATAAGAATACTTAAAATTTTCATTTGCCTCTGCTCCACGTCATGTCCCAGATATCCACCTTTGCCTTCACTGCAGTGTGGCCTGGTGTTACTTAACTGTATATTAAATGGTCTTGGGATGCAGAACCAAAAGCGTAACTTTTGCCTTGACCCTCCATATTTCACAGAGATGGGAATGAGATGCCCAGAAAATCTGATTGAGACTCAGGATCACCAGAAACTCACGTGCCTTCTCTGTGAAGATGGCATCAGAGATATGTCAGAGATCCTGTGTGAGCTCTACTGTGGCCCTGTGCAGCAGACCATGGTGTGGGATAGCATGGGCTGCCCTGTGCAGCACTGTGAGCAATTAGGCAACAGTGCTGTGCTTCCAGGTCAGCAGCTGATGTACTCTGGCAGAGACATTTCATTCCTGCCAGTGCCAAGGAGAGGAGCTGAAGCAATGATCCACAACTTAAAACCCCTTCCCGCTTTCCAGGAGAGGGAGTTACCGGCTCAGCCATGTACAAAACCTCAGCTGAACTCAAAAGGAATTTCAGACAAAAGAACTCTACAAAAAAAGAGATCTCTCCATTTCTCAGTAGAAGGGGCTGCTCTCAACAGTTCTGCAAATTTTTGACAAATATCACCTCCGCTGGTGTTTCTTTGTCAGTATTTTCAAAGCATGTTTTTAAATTCAGGCTTCTCAGCTGCTAATTTTCAAAGCCTGTAGCTTAGGGCTGTTGTTTGAACACTCCTGAAATTATTGCCTCATTAAGAAGAAGAATTTCTATATCAGGAAAGAGTTAGTTTTTAAAAATAAAAGCCTGGTAATTTTTCCTTACTGCAAAATGCAACCACATTTAAAACTGTCACTTTTTTTGTGAGGAACACCATTTCTTTCTTTCTGAAAATATCAATGTTCATTTTTCCTAAACATAGGCACGGCTCTGCAGATGCCACTTGACTGCAGTCAAGTAGGACACAAAAAAATTCAATTCCATGTAAAAGAAAGAAAGGAAAACAAAAGAAGCAAATAATGCATTTAATTACTTCATATTGAGTGAGTAAGAGTGCTGATGAAGCTATCCACTGTTAAATGGAGTATCTTTAAACACTTTTTTATGACAGCATTTTAGCGTATGGGCTTATGTAAGCAAGAATGCAGATTAATGAACTTTCTGTAAGAAAATATGCTTGGCCTCATTCCAGACATGCTGCAAATCCACATATATTTGTTTTGGCAAGAAAGCTTCACATTCATGCCACTTTTGCTTAAATCTTTCATACGTTCCCACCCACTCCTCAGATTGCTAAGAGCACAAGGCAGCCAGGTCCGTCACCACAGAGGCTTCTATGCTGCAGCAGCTACCTCACTTTCTGTTTTATTGCAGGTGTCACTTGGGCTCTGTTATCTTTGTGTTTACACCAATCCAATCCAAAAACGAGTTAATTGAAAATCAACAATTCCATCAGTATAAATGGGAAGACAATTGGACTTATCACATATTGCTAGAGCTCAAAATAAATACAGTGTTTTGAACTCTTACATTTGTAGTGGGCCAAAGGTGTGATTTTGGTCAGTTGCTTGTGCAATGGTACCTAATTCCAGTCTTGATGTTATTTTACCTTGATTTCTGTAGAAAGTGGGGTTTCTCTGATCATATTGAGGGATGAGAGTGAATGTATTTTGTGTGTCCCTCAACCACTGTTTTAGTGATGCTTTCAAACAAATATACCAGGAGAAGTGAGGGTTTTGTTTTTCTTCAGTGTCATAAAATAGGCAGTTGAAGACTCCACGTAAGAGTCCTAAGAAATGAAAGACTGTACTGTGACAATACACATTTAAAGATCTGAAAATCCACATGAGAAGAAATCTTGAAGGAGTGATCTCCTGTGATTGGAAACAGTTTCAATCAGCGCTTGTAATCAGCCGAGAAACACAAATCCCTGGGAAGCCAGGCTTCATTATTTCTAGTGTTACTTCTCTGTCAGACAGAGCTATTTGTTAATGTCTCTAAATAGCAGACAAAAGATGCACAGAAGAATAGCTTCACTGACAGAGAAGACAGCCTTGGAGGACACAGCAGGAATCCAAAAGGTGCTTGTCACGTACGCTTTGTGGGCCTCAAAACATATCTTTCAAGGTCTCAGGACATCTCCTGAGCATTATAGTGGGGATAAATCCAGTGCCCCCACTCTGCACTCCAGACAGACCTGCCTCTTCTCACCGTCACTCAGCTTTGGGTGTTTTCTGAAATCTTCTCACTCTTGCAGTTGGATTAAATCTTGATACCTATACCTCTCCAAAAAGCATGACAACCCTAAAGAGGCCAAGGAAATTACACCAGTTATAGCTGAGTCTTACGTGCTTACAGGAAAGTTGGAGGTGGTGAGATTTCCAGCTCTCTCAATACTTCGCTATGATTTAGACAACATTAAACACATCTGTTTAGGCCTATACTTCATCTGTTTGAAGAGCCTCCGGGCAGCTTTAGTGTTCTCCTGATAAAAAGCAAAGATGTGGGAAATGCAATGTCCTCTGTAGGAGGATTTATTGTCTCAAACAATTATTCTTTATAAGCTTTGTCAAAACTTGGAGCTCAGGACTTTCTGTTGAGGAGAATAGAAGATATTCATTTGCTTGAAAGAAAATTCATGAATAATTTGCTGTGATATGTTTGTTAGGAGCTACTCTGCTATTTTCTTTATGCGTATAAGTACTAGATTAATCAAGGGAGAGTAGTTTAGCCACATGCCTTTCAGTTTCTGGTGTAGCAAACAACAGAAAATACAGTTTGTAATTTAGGGCAGATTTGGTTCTACAACTGTCAGCTTATAAGAAGTGCTGTTTTTTAGAGAGTGCAGTCTCTCTCTGTGGAGATAGTAACATGAAATTTTAAGAAAATGAGATTGCCTCAGAATAGTGTATATGTCTTTCCAGTGAGAATTTTTAAGTCACATTTCACTTGTTTTCCAAGTTTCACTCCAGGATTACTGAATATTATGCATGTGTAAAACATTTCAGAAAGATACATTCAAAGCTGTATTACTGGATATGAAAGAAATGAAGTATTAACGATCCTCATTTTCTGCTGTATTTAATAGGCCACTCTATTTAATTTTAACTTATTAGGGCACTTTTGATCATAGATGACTCACATCTCAGACTTTCTGCAACAAAACTCAAAAAAAAAAAAAAAATCAAAAGGGAATTATTTCTATGTGTCAGTACATGCAGTAAACTGCTAAGACAATAATGAAAATTAATTAACTCAGTTTCGAACAGAAATTGTTTAACTTTGTAGAACTTGACAGCATGGGAAAGAAAAGACCTGAAAGGACCAACCATTCCAAACAGAAATGTATACTAATGTATTTCTTTGTTTGAAGTTCACCATGCCTGTATATAGGTATACAAGGATTTGAATGAAAAAAAAAAAAAAAAAAAGACTAAATGTAAAAAATGGCCAATCCATTATCTTTCTATTCTTGGTTGTAAGCACTATTCTTCATTGCCACCAGCATGAATACATGTCATTAGCAGGGTGTGAAAGCACTGGTGGTAAGCCATAGTGCAGTCTGCCCTTGTTTAAGGATGTACATTTACCAGTGGTAGGGAAGGATCAGGTGTACACAGAGGCAAACCTCATTGATACTGTTTTGTCTGTTCAAAGATGTCTTCAGGGCATAGGGCACCTGCAAGGGATTTATTTTCACTGCTCCTCCTTAATTGAATAAGCGCAATTCACCAACTCATGATCAGCTCATAGTTGCACAAGTTGATGAAGTGTAATCCCATCAAGTCTGGTGGTGTGCTGGACTTTCTCTCAGTACTGCTGTTGAGAATCTGCTTGAGACAATCCCTGAATTGGTGAAATGAGTTCAATGTTGTCTGTGTGATGCAAGATATGTAAGCTAATTCTTGAATCCATGTCGTGAACTCAGTGTTTTCCAGTTCTTCCTGACCAGAGAGTTAAAAGATTTCGCTGAAAAGACCTTTTGAGAGACTTGAGAGCTTACATACATGGATACTGTGTGAAAAAGTTCAGCTACTCCTTGTTCTAATGAGATTTGGAAAAAACAGAAACAGAAAATCCTCAGAGACTAGATCCTCTGGTGGACTACACCATAACCTTCCTCAGTCACAGCTGTGCTGGCCATTAACTTTCTTCTTACTTGCTAACCTTTCTTTTATACAGCTATGGATCAAACTCCTGACAGTGCCTGGGCCGTTTATCTTCTCAAAGTCCTTATGTTCCACTTGATTATCTAAACCTTTTCCCCGAATCAAAGGTAAAAGGATATAGTTCTAGAAGATCTTGGAACGTTATACAGGAGAAAATGCAGATGTTCAGTCACAGCTGAGAGATACTATGGGCCACTAGACAAGATCAATTGTTCAAAAACAGATTTGTTCACCTAGCAGAATAATAAGACGACAATACTAAACTCAGAAGGTGGGCAGGTGATGTTCCATGAGAAGTAGAATCTGAGAGGAAAAATGAGATCTGAGGATTTGAAACCTGCTTATAGAAATGGCATTAAAAACAGAGAGACAGAAAACATTTGCAAGGCAGAGGAAGGATTGCAGGAAGACAGCCACGTAGGTGAAGCTGTGAATTCTTCAGAAACTTCAAACAATAAAGTCATACAGAAATAAAAATCTATGGACAAACATAGAACAGTACAGATATGTTGCTAAAATTTGAAAAGCCACTGTACAAAAAAAGAATTAAACAGTACATCCAGTACATCCAACTACATCCAGAATACTGTAAAAGCACAAACTGTCAAAGAAAAATCAAGAAAGGGATTTATCCAGTATTCAACTGAGAGAACGCTATTGACTAATCACTCTAGGAAAGCATCTCTGCAATGCCTTTTTCACTCTACACCAGTAATAAAGAGATGAGAATTCAGGCAGGGTGACAGAAGTAACAGATTAGATCATGCTCAGGTGAGTTAAATGATTTGGGATCAGTGAGGCTGATGGAATTTGCCTTAAATTGTTCAGAGAATAACTGAAGCATTTCCACAGCCATTAATAACTACATTTAAGAACTGCATGGAAGAGGTAAAGTTTTCAAAGACTGGGAACACAGGAATAACAGCTATCCTGAAAAGTAAGTAGAAAGAGGAGGTGCAGAATTCTGGCCCAATCCATTTAAGAATAATTCTCAAATTGAAGATAATAAAAAAAATAAAAAATAGATTATAGACTCATGTATTAATCAAGAAGAAAGCATTCCAAATCCAACTAATCTCCTTTTATAAGATCATACCAGGTCTGGTGAATCACAAAGGCTGTGCAGCTTGAGATAAATGAAGATTTTAATACGGCATGTTAGAGAATATTTTCATAAGCATACGAGGGAAATGCAGCCTGACTGAACTAACATAAGGTAGGATTCTGCAGAATGAGTGAAAGAAGCTTTTTCAGTCTCTCTGTTAATCACTGTCAAAATGGAAGGCTAAATTTACTGCAGATATACTGGGGGTCTCTCCTGGCTAAAGTCCTCTTCTGGAACTTTATTAAATGGCATGGATGCTGGAACAGACAGTATGCTTATTAAAGCTGACAATCTGACAAAGTTGAAAAAGCCTGCAAGCACGTTAGAGGACAGCCTTAGAAATCAAAATGATCTTGACAAATTGAAGTTACAGACTAAAAAAATATGGTGCTATTTAACAGGGACTAGAGCACAATACAGCAAGTCAGAAAAGAACTGTACACGTTGAAGATGGAGCTATTGGCTTTGGAGCAGGTCTGCATTAAAAAACGGGATGTTGCAGGACGCAGTACACTAGTATTTCAGTTCTTTTTTTTGCATTTTTGAAGCAAATAGCTGATTATCAAGCTTTGTTTTCTTGGAGCATATGGAAGAAAATGATTCCTTCCCACAAAGACTGAGCCAGATGATATGCTTTGGGTGCACCCCAGCACACTGCAGCTGTTAATGGACATTCAGGCTGCAATGCTAGACCAAGGCTGCTCCAAAGTGGAAATCCTGCGCTCAGACAGCACAACCATGTGCTCAGCACCAGCTGTTTCACTCTATGTCTTCCTTCCTGTTGCCACACACTGCTTGCTAAAGTACATATAGCCATCCCAAGCTGACTTTGAATCAGCTGTACTGTGAATAAGACAGATGTGTCAGTGGGATGATGTGTTGTCTATGAGGCAATCGAAGTAATCCTTTCCAGCTGGTGAGATCTCAGTGAGAGTACTGTATTCAGTTTTAGCACCATACTTCTAATTATCAGTTGGAAGAGTTTAGCCTAGGAAGGTTCCCACTCTCAGAAGCATGAGGTGCAGGGAAGGATCTGTTGTTGTTTCATCTAGAGAAGGGTGAAATCGTAACAGCTTTCATGTCCAACAAAAGCTTCTGAAAAAGAGAAGGAGGACAAAATGACATCTGAGTGTACAATGGAGGAGGCAATACAGCCCAATACAGATTGGACAGAAGAAAATCTGCCTTGTGTTATGACCAGTGAGACAGCAGAAAGCAAGGGAGACTGCCAGATCCACAAACAGGTTAGACAAGCATCTATCAGGCTTGGTTTAAATGTAGTTCATCCTGCCTTAGGGAGGGAGATGGGCTAGATAATCTCAAAATCACTGCCATTGCTATTTAGTTGCTTCTTTTTAAAATGTAAATAGTAAAATTTCTCTTTCCTGCTCCTTTCATCTTGTCATTCAACCTTTTGAATCATTCCATTGCTCTCCTGTCTGTCATTTCATGTTACATCTGTCTGATCTTTCCATTCTCCATCCCTGTCTGTCTCAGTCTCACATCTGCTTTTCCACTTTTGGCACTGTTCCATTTGCAGAATGATTTTGCTAGGAAATCCCTCCTTTTTGCCCATGTACAAAGCAACATTCCTGTATTCATTCAAATTCCTGCGTAGGTATTTATATATAATTGCTGGAAGAAAATTGTATCTTGATTCAGTTCCCCAAATGTTTATGCAGTATTTAATGATGGTTTTGCTTCTTCAGTGCCTCCTTCTGTCATTACTGACCAAGTGACAATCAGATCAGAGGTTATCACCATTTTCCCTAAAAATAGGATAACTCACTGTATAAAAGTACAGCTATGTAGAAAAGAAAGGACATAGTTATCAGTAAGAAGCTTACATGGAATATCTTTGAAATAACAAGCATCACTAGCTTACCAATGTTAGGAAGATGGACATATGCAAAAGTATTGTATGTGAATACAGAGCTCCACAAAGCTCTGATTTTTCTCAGATAATATTTGGGTACATATGTAGAAGAACAAAGGATGGTCATTTGTTTCTTTGCTAGTGTTTCTGTTTCCTCCAGTGCTTTGAGAGTGCCCAGCTTTGTGGGCACAAAGCTAACACTGCTGCCATCAGCTGCTTAACAAGACGCAGTGTCAGCTTTTGGGTTTAGCTCTGACACCAGGCTGGTCCTATGTCCTTTATGATGTACTTCATATCTTTTATGATGTATCGTATCTTTCACACTGATGTAGGACAATAGAAAGCCTTTTTCCACAGCAAATGAATATCTTCTCTCATTGCAGCTATCACTGTAACGGACTCTATAAGGCCATTTTCCTTATTTCAACTTTAGACCTACTGGGTTGCCATCAGAGCAAAGGTACCTTTCGTTCATTTTGTTCAAATACACACAGCAAAGCCCAAATTTATCTGTGCAGTCTACTGCCTGAATTAATCTCCAGAAGTCAACTGCAGTGCCCACAGCCTTTTCAGTTTAACAACAGCCAGTTGGCACAAAGACATGTTTGAAGACGTGTTGAATTGAAAACAATTAAATTGAGAAAATTGATTTAAAATCCTTATTTATCAGAAGGAGGCATAATCCAAACAGCCTGGGATTTAAAAGCAAAATTTCTTTGTCTTACATGTTATTTTCTGATACAGCAGATGCATGATTCAATTAACATATGTTTTACAGTATACCTTATGTGTTAAGAAAATCGTTTATGACCAGTTTATTTCTAATATGTAATGTGCACTATCACAGCAGCAATGGGCATCACAATAACAACTAATTATTAATAAGCAAATAAGTAAATTCTGCTTAGTTGATTCAAGCAAACTATCTTTCCTGTTAAAAGTGGTATTAAATTAAATTAGGCCACTAGCAATAAAGGGAGCCTTAACTCTCTTCAGCTCTTTATGGAATAATAGTCAATGTCTTGTACATGTCCCTTCATATGTAGATAGGACTCCAAGAAACTGTACAGACACACAAAAAGAAAAAAAAGAAAAACAGTTCTTTACATTAGTTTTACTTTTCATCTCCCTCTTATTTTCTTCTGCTTTTTCCCAGCAAGACAAGTTCAGTGTTCACTAGCAAATGAGATGTTCAGTAATACTGAACAACAGAAACTCTTCATGTATTTGTTTCTTGGTGGTAAATATACTGAATATATCACTTGATAAAACCCATTAGAGATGGTTGGTTTGTTGAGTTTCTCTTGTCCAGTCTTACTCTGGTGAAAAAAATGGTTTGCATAGTTCTTTCAGCAATAACTTAATGATTTCTTGGGGGCAAATACAGAAGTTTTCAGCTGGACAAACATGTATTACAAAGGAGTTTTATCTTTCATTTTGGATAGGGGCCCACTTTGCTAAAAGGAAAATTTGAGAAAAGTAAGTTGAATTCCATTAGGTACTGAGTTGAACCATTTTCTAATATTACGGATGTAATTCTTCTGTTCATTTTTGAAATACAGACTATCCACTAAAAGGATTGTACAGCTTTCCTCCCATTGGAGCCGTATGGGACAGTAAAAGAGCCCTCAGAGGATGAGTTTTAAATGTGTAAAAGAACACTGGGAAAAAAAAGAAAAAAAAGAAGAGTATAATCTCTATATTTTAAGTTTCATTCTGAGCAGGGCTTCATGTAGGAATGTAAGCAAAGTGTTAATAAACAGCCATAGCAGAGCAATTGTTTTGGATCTAGCTAACTGTTCTATGCAATTCTGTCCTGCAAATTGGAAAATCAGTTATTCTCACAGATTTAATTAAGCCACTTACCTGAGATGCTGTGAAAGCCTTGAACTAGGGCTCCTGGAAAATAACATGGCTGCTCCAAGTACTAAATGGGTGGCTGTTTGGAAAGAAGGGTCTCACAAGATCTCCTGTTAGAGATCTTCCTTAAGGCTTCAGGTTTTCTATCCTTGGGTCCCTTTTTGTAAAGTGAGGGCAACAGCACATGGATCTATCAGAAGACCTTTGGAGCAGCAGTGTTTGATTCTGCATTTGGGTCATGGGTCTCACTCTGTAAGTACGGAGCGTACATACTGCTAGGTCATGGATAATGCATTAAAGTCTTTGAAGCCTCCAGGTACTGTGATAAAGGAGGACAGATAAAAATCTCAGAGAATTTCATTAAGAGTAACACATGTTCAACGTGGAATACACCCGTTCCACCATCCAAACACTTCATGGGACATTCTTCAGGAAAATGAACAATAACAAACCAAACTGGCACTGAATGGGCATATTGAGAAAGTACTGCAGACAACACAGATTTGTAGCTAGTTTGTACACCACTTCTTCAAGTGTTTTACAAACATACCTTCCTGGTTCTAATCTGATAAGAGTCACACTCATCTTTAATGCTTTTCTATAACATAAAGAAATAGAAATGATCCTGAAACATGTGCAGCCCTTGCTCATGGTGATCCTGTACCCTTTCCTCCTGCTTTCTCTTTGAGAAAGGAAAACTGCAATATTTCAGCTGAAGATGAACAGAAAGGAGGGCGTTGTCAGAGATGGAGAGCTGAAAATCCAGAATTCATTTTTTAAAAACTGTACAGATTAAGAATCAAGAAAACTCTCAGATATTTATGTTGTACATTCAGACAAATTAGCCTTTCATTTTCAAGAGATCAACGTTTTACTTAATTTGTTGCTTGTTTGTTTGTTTGTTTTTAAATAGATGAATAAAAATTCTTCCAACATAATGGCTTTGGCTCCCAAAACATCTAACAAAAGAGAGACAGTGTGTATATTTGGAACAGGAGACTTTGGAAGAGCTCTGGGCCATAAACTGATTCAGTCTGGCTACCCCGTCATATTTGGAAGCCGGAGCCCATGGCCATCCAGCCTCATTCCCAAGGATGCAGAGGTGCTGAGCCATGCTGAGGCAGCACAGAAAGCTGCCATCATTATTATAGCAATCCAGAGGCAACATTACGACTTCCTTGCATCACTAGAGGAAACGCTCCGTGGAAAAGTGTTGGTGGACATAAGCAACAACTTAAAAATAAACCAGTATCCTGAATCCAATGCAAAGTACCTGGCTCAGCTGGTGCCCAGCGCTAGGGTTGTGAAAGCCTTTAACACCGTGTCAGCCTGGGCTCTGCAGTCGGGCACCTTGGATGCAAGCCGGCAGGTAAGACTGAACAGCAGGAGTTTGCTATTTCATAGAGTTACGAAGTATCATATGGGCTTTTAACAGTTAGACAAAACACATACTTGGGACATATGACTCAGACAAGGCTGAGATGGAAATTTCACTGTAATTGCAAATCTCAAATTAAATGCGAGCTAAAATTTACTTTGGGATTCAAATTTGACATGACAAGGAATGTTGATAGCTGTTAAGACACATTAGGGAAGCAAGGAAAAAAAAGAGAAAACACAGCTACAAACAGAGAACCAGTAAATCAGAAGGAAATGAGGGCTGTGTCACTTGTTCACCTAAGAGTGCAAAAAAAGGGATGTAAGGGATGTAATGGGGCAATAGAATGAGTATAAGCAATGAGATAAATTAGATGGATGGTGAAAAAATTAATAGTTTTCTAAATCACATCAAAACAGAAGTCTAACACAAAAACGTGTGCAAGCCATGTTAATGAGCTCCCCAGTCACAGGCAAGCTGGTCATAGGAAACAATCAAGCATCTTTGTGGAAGAATTTATTTCTGTCCTGTTTTCAGCTACTCTGAACATGCAACTATTCAAATTATTGTTAACTTTGCTTTCTGCTGATAGAAGTGGTTTCACCTAAACTAAAAACCAATGATTTACAAGCCTAGGCATCTGAAACCTTTATCATACTTAGATAAATGACAGCAGAAGTTGCCCCTTTTCTGCCTATTCCAAAAGAAGTATTACAATTCATACTCAGAAAAAAAGAGTTTCTTCACACTTTTACTAGATACGAGAAGGAATAATAATAAATTTCATGACAGAGAAATTACATTCGAATTGTCTCTACCCCCAGGTCCTGACTGAAGCTCTTACAGACCATTGTAGTGGCAATACAATATATTATTCCTACTTACTATTACAAAACCTTGTGCTTACAAACTGTGGGCAGGATCTTCAAAAGAGCATGCTGAAATTCAAGTGCTCTAAACAAAGATTGTAATCTTATATTCTGTTCTTGGCACATGCAAAATTTTGCCACTTGAAGCAATGTATTTCACCAAAGAAAAGAAAGATTGATGTTCTTAATTCTAGGGACTGTTGATCAAGAAATTACCTATAACAATTTTATCTATATAAATTAAGGCTAACAAGGGAGGTAATAAGGAGCCTAAGAAGCTCATGCTCATATTGTCCATATTCAGGAAGAAACGCAGTTGAAAATGTCACAAAAGTCTGTCAAAATAAAATCCCTGCTTGTTTTTGACTGCAGGTGTTTGTCTGTGGAGATGACACAGAAGCTAAACAAATGGTAATGGATATTGTTCGTGCACTGGGACTCACACCGTTAGATCAAGGATCTCTCTTGGCTGCTCAGGAAATAGAAAATTACCCTCTACAGCTTTTTCCAATGTGGAAGCTTCCCATCTTTGTGTCCCTTGGCCTAACCGCATTCTTCTTCATCTACTGTTTGGTTCGTGATGTAATTTACCCTTGTGTTTATGAAAATAGGGATTATTCATTTTTTCTTGCAATTTCCATTCCAAATCGGATCTGCCCTATAATGGCACTCGTCCTTCTTGCCTTGGTTTATCTCCCTGGTGTATTTGCTGCAATTATTCAGTTATACAGAGGTACCAAATACAGCCGTTTTCCAGAGTGGCTGGACAAATGGATGCTGTGTAGGAAACAGCTTGGACTAGTAGCCTTGGCATTTGCTTCTCTGCACGTTGTTTATACTCTCGTTACCCCAATTCGCTACTATGTAAGATGGACAACTGGGGACAGAACCATCTCACAGGTAATTTTTTTCCTTGCTCTATGTCTTCTCTTCCTCTAACCCTGTTACTAACATTACCAGGGATGCTAAACTTTAGAAGTTCACATCGACTTTGTCTATTGTTCTTTTTAATGAGGTTATTTTCCTAGTTTCTGTGCTGCTTTTATCCATGGATATATCATAAATCCAAAGGTTTCTCATGTTGAGTTGTGGGTAAATACCTTCCTCCTAGATAGCTTACATATTAATGAAATAATCAAGAAATACATAAAGAATAAAGAAATGTATCTCTCTATTTCTCTGTATAAATTTATGAATCATAGAATCAAAAAAAAGTTTGAATTGGAAAGGATTTTTACAGGTCATCTAATCCAAACCCCCTGCAATGAACAGGGATTAGCATATATTTTGAGTTCCTGACCTTACTCAACAACAAACAATTGAATACCTGCCCTCAAAGTAGGTCTACAATAGATAAGTACTGCAATTATAGGTACACAAAACCTACATAAGGCCACTCTCACATTTTCAGTAGCCATTCAAAGTAAATACCCAATCCTCTTCAGATAATGTGTAATATTTATCTCTTAGTTAAATGATATTCTTTTCTTCATATTAATCCTAAAACTGCTAACACTAAGATATATGTGGTATTCTTTTCTTCAGGCACTGAACAATAGTACTACTCCATTTGACAACACAAATGGCTGGCTTAGTGACTCTTATTTGGCTTTGGGGATTTTAGGATTCTTTTTATTTGTTCTTCTTGGAATAACTTCCTTGCCTTCTGTCAGCAACAGTGTCAACTGGAGAGAATTTCGATTTGTACAGGTAAGAAAAAGATTTTCTCTAAAAAAAAACATTTTTCTTCTCAGTTGGAAACTTTCCTTTTTTTTTTTTTTTTTTTTTTTTTTTTTTTTTAAATGAACTATGACCACAGAACGATTTAGCAGTGTCTTTCCTCCATTCTAACTCTAAATGCCATATCTGTATTATTCACCATCACCTGATTAATATATATTTGTCTATCTACATGGCTATACAACCCACATATAAAAAACACAACTCCCCTGATGTCTACCTATGGAACAACTGGTGTTATTACACCAAAAACATAAAATTGGGAAGATCTAAACTGCTAACTGACAAATGGAAAAATGACACTGTGGAGTTAATGACTGCCAAACTACACAGTCACAAAATTCTTTAGCCATTTATTGGGCTGATTTTGTTGGTTCACAAGATAATTCAGTTAACACGATTTTGAAAACTGACTTTATCACTCCAGTCCTTTCAACATCAAGCATCGAAAGAGAGCCTCCAGTTCCTGCAGGCGCTAACAGTTGTTGTGCCTTTAATAAAGCTACCTCTGTTAACACCATCATCTTGACCCCACATCAGAAAGAAGTTTGGTGCTGCAGTGCCTCTGCAGGAACAGGGCTAGCAAGGGAAACTACTAAGAGTTAACGTTTTACTTAGGTGAAGAATTTGCACAGTATAGTTCTGGGTGGATTATCACTAAAGCATATGAAAGGCTTGGTCCTCTCAAATGAACTGCAGCCTTTTCTCTGTGTTTTTACAGATATGGCAGCATTAGGCAATGTGTGGAAAAAGTTATCAAGGTTGTTGGTGGGGAAGAAAAAAAAAAAAAAAAAAAAAAAAATCACATCCTGGAGATCCATTTGAATTTTTATTAAAAAATAAATCTTTTTTCATTTCAGCAGACCCATTTAGTCCCAAACTTGGCACACATTCCCTGAAGTCTGCTGTGCACTGTAATTTGCAGTTGTTCTGGTTCAATTTAGTATTCTAACCTCTACTTCTTTCTCTTTGTTCTCCTCTAGTCCAAACTGGGATATCTGACATTGATTTTATGCACCGCACACACACTGGTCTGTGGTGGAAAGTGGTTCCTAAATCCATCAGCATACAGATGGTATCTTCCAGAAGCCTATATGCTCTCTCTCATTATTCCATGCGCTGTACTGGTTGTCAAATTTGTGCTCATACTTCCTTGTCTAGACAAACAATTAACACGAATTCGACAGGGCTGGGAGAGGAATCCCCAGTACTCAGAACAGTCAAACTACATTATCAACAAGACTGCTGTGTAATTAGACTAAACTGTACTGTTAAAAAGAAACAAAAAATTGAAGGCAAAATGAAGTCCCTATCCTCCTTTACCTGGAGAGAGAAAAAGTGAGAAGCCTGGGCTGGCTCTGACTGAAATAAAGCAATTTCAGTGACAAAATTTAAATCAAACAAGCCTCCTGAGATCCTGCACACCAGACATGCTTTCACACAGGCCTTTTCCTTTTTCTCCCCCTATTCACCCTCCATTCCTGACAGGAGTATGAGAGAAGTGTTCATGGTATCAGTCACTCAAAATCTCTAGTGATGGCCAACCTCTCATATTAGATGGTGTCTGCTCCTCTTCACTGTCCTGCCCAGTGGGGCTCAGATCTGGACAGGCATTAGCTGAGGCAAAGCTCTCATCTTTCCAACACTAGTTTGTCCTCCATTAACATCTGGTCAAAGAGGTCTATATTCATGCCTTAGAAATAGTTAAATAAGATTTCCTTGGTTTGTGTACAGGCACTCTAATGTTCAAAGTGTATCTGCTGAGGATTGCTGAACCCTTGCTATACTGCAGAAACTTGAATGGCAAGGGGATGGAGGAGAGACCAAACTGTCAAAAAGACATGAGATGTACTTGCAGAGAAGCTTAGGCTGGTGAGCACATGCACACAGTTGTTGGTGAATTTTTGTGTAATCAGTGAGCTGTAAGAAAAGGAGCTGATGGAAAACATCATTTTATTAGGAGTTTATACTTATATCACAGAAAATAGATTGTTGATTTTTCTGAAATGCTTTGGATGCAATGTTATAAATATTCTATGAAAATGCATATATCCTAATCTCAATAAAGAAAATTCTTTATAGTTGTGCATTCTGTTATTATTCCTAGAACATCTTTTGCTATGATGCAGCTGCTGGTATGCTTAGTTGCACATTAGCATTGTAAGGCCTTGAGGGGAAAAAATAAAATGGGATCCTGTCTTCAGATAGCTGCCAGGGCTTACTTTCTCCCATTTTTGCTCCTTGGATGCTTACATATATAGGTATTTGCTTAGTTACTTAACAGGAGTACAGAACTGTCATGGGCTCAAAGGGCCTAAATACAGGGATACCTATAACACCACCTTAAACTGCCTCAGAAAGAGAAGACAGAGGCAGAAACAGAGAGAGAAATTTAAAAAAAAAAAAAAAAAAAAAAAAGTGATTGTGTGCGAGTAGATGAGAAAGCAAGACAAAAAATAAAATACATAGTAGCAGCCTGAATACCTAGACTTACACTGGGAGCTATATTCTACTTCCAGTGACATACTCCAGACTCATATTAAGAACAGTAACTGCTTCAAGATCCATAGTTTACTTTCATGATTACCTGTTACAGGACTTAGGGTTTCTGCCTATGCAGATACCGATCTTAAACAAAAAAAAAAAAAAAAAGAAAAAAAAAACCACCACCCTTTTCTCTCCCACAGCTGAGCTTGTGGGTTGGAAATTAATTTGCAACAGTTCTGGCAAGTAACACAACGAAAAGTCATGCTTCATGAAACACGAGCATTGCCAATGCTCTGTCATCTTCTCTATCAAAGAATATGATTCTTTGTATTTCTGAGTGCCTTGCATTAGGAGGCTGAGTCAGGTCTGTTTTACTTCCACTGAAAACCAGTGCAAGGTGGCCTGACAGTACAATCTGTACACTCATTCACTACCAAATTCCAGCTTCCAGGCACAGGGCTGCAGCTCATGCAAGAAAGACAGAATTCTTCAAGGAGCAGGTTGTCTTATATGGCTAACAGATAGGACCAAGTTCACTGAAAATGTCAAGCAAAGAGGTACAATTTGCTGTTTTCTCCAAGAATAAAACGCCAATACCTGTTGTGTACAAACCAAGCAGACAATGCTATTTGTTTGCATAGGTGCATGAAACGGCTCTCAGGATCTCATCCAAAGCTCTCTCATTTGAAGGTAGCAGAGGGTTTTTTGTTGATTTCAATAAATAGTAATAAATCAGATCTACACCAGCACTTGTTATTCTAGCCCAGTATTTTGAAAACAATAACTAATATTATGAAAAATGTTTATATTCTGTATGCATTTTTTAGGCTGAATTCTTTATGCATATATATATTTTAACATACCAACAAAGCCTGGTTAGAAGGGACATTAGAAGGGTTATGAAATACACTTTGGAAAATATATTTTCTATAAGCATTCCATACACAAAAAAGAGCCTTTGCACGTAAATACGTAACACACTTGTAAGAACTTCTGTAGGAATAAAACAGTGACTCTCCACTCCACTTCTAAATCAAAGACAACATTTAGAAAAATAAAAGCTGCAGCTTTTTAAGCAAGAAGTCATATGGATATGCTCCTGATAGCTAAATTTGGATTTCATTGCACAAGAAAGTTTTATTTTTATGCAGAATGCACAGGTATTGCATGACTTTTAGACCTCTATATAACATATAATTCTTCTAATCTAACTTCCTGATTTCAATATCCATTTCAAACCCCCAAATGCACTTATAAAATACCATCTTTTCACTAATTAATCAGATTTACTTAGCCCTGAAGTAATGTGATGTCAGATACGCAGTAGTCCCAAGGGACATACCTGACAACACAGGTATTGAACCACCGGGATCCAACCACTTCCCATTAGTTCCATTGCACCATGCCATGAATCCTGTGGTCTGCAATCTATTTTTGCTCCACAGCACGATCTTCCTTCAGCCTGTGCTACCTTATCTAAATTACCTCTTACTCAAGATTCAAGATTTGATTGTTCAGAAAGCCACTTTATTCCTGCATGTCAGGTTTGGGGGGCTTGGCTCATAACCTTCTATCACACACCGAATTTTAGAAGATCATCTTGTCTCAAACGCTAGTGAGCCTTTTTGGTCCACTCCAAATCAGGAGCTGGTGAAAAGTATGAATGCCAACAGGAACCATGTAACCTATGCTGTGCTGCTCTCCCATACTACAATTATCTACTTATTAAGTCTTCAGTGTTTATTATTTAGTAATAGATTAAATATGGCTTCTCTTCCACACACTGTGGAAGCTTTTCTTTCATACACAAACTTTTCTTTTCTTCTGCATTATACATTCTTCTGCCATAGATCTCCATTTATATCTCTACTTCTTGATGTTAACCTGAATGGTTGGCTCTCTGGATGAAGCTGACATTTCTCAAGATTGTTTAGATGTCTTGTTTTTCTTTTCCTATCACAATGACATCTCTTATTGCTGCCATTCTGGAATATAGGAATTCAGAACTGACAAGTATTAGCTCTCACTAATAAGATGACCCCCTTGACATTGATTTCTTATAAGGAACATCAGTGCTACAAAAACATACACTGAAGAAGCTTGAGAGAACTCACACAGAGCCCAGAGAATTGGCTGATTTCCCCAAATGCAGCAAAATAGAATTAGCAATTTTTTACTCATGAGTTTTCAGACACATGCTTTAGTCTTATATCTGCTTTGGTTTCCATATCCACACTGGCTCATAATTCTTGATTCATTCAAGCACAGTCTCTTCATTGCTTTTCTTCTCCTCACACACACTCACATTTCTTCTAGGAAAAGTTTAAGACAAGCAATTTAATACTCCCAAATCAAAACAGAATGTCCCAAAACAAGTATGTTTAGGACATACTATCCGCAACCAAGTGCTGACACAGAGGAAGAGAAGTATTTTCAAGAAAGCATTACATTTTTGATTGCCTGGTACCAGGTAGTTTAATCAGATATGGAGTCCAACTCAGTTTCAGGATCTCACCATCACCTCATCACCTTCTTCCCCCAGTACAAGAAGATACAAATCAGTCTATTTACTCTTCCTGTACACCAACCTTTCCAAAAGTAGCTGCCACACCACAGCACTCACTATTGAACAGTAGCAGTAAACCCAGATGCCCATCAAACACAGATTTCTAATGCTTCTAATGCTTAGTAGTGAATAAAGTTTGTCAAACACTTTCCCCAGAGGAATAGCACCAGGACAGATGCCAAAATACAGCTACTAGACACCCCACAGGGCTATTCTGTTTCAATGTGAGATGCCATCATTTTGGCTTTCCTTCAGTTGTTTAATTATAAAATTAAACAAATACAGCATCTCATTTAAAAAAAAAAAAAAGTAAACCATTAACTTGGCATTAAAATCTGAACTGAAGGAAACCTGACATTACTCTTGGAACACGTGAGAGCTGGACAGGATGACAGAACCCGAGAAAGCAGTTGGCAGGATAGGGGAGGACATGGCAGTGTCTCCCTCCCTGATTGGCTATCAGTGATCCAGAGCGGCAGAAGCACAAGGACACAACAAACCTTGCATTCCTATCCCTGGCTGAGGCAATTGGGGAGCGTGGCTGCAGAACTGAAGGAATTACAATAAACATACAGGATTAAATGTACAGGATTACAATTTATTTGTTTTGCTGATAGCTTTTATTTCCCAATCCGTAAACAGACTGAAAAACAAACCCCATCCATACTTGGATAAGTCTAAATAAAGGTCAAACCTTTAGTCCCACTACAGAAGCTTTGGTGTTGTTTTACTATCAAGTCTGCTTAGAGTTGTTGGGTACCTTAAGTTGTTGTGATCTCAGTTGTGCCCAGGCCTGAGAGATACTTCTTGTCCAGTCACAAAATCCTGAGAAAGATCAAGGTGCTTGTGCAGCTGTACACTGTCTTTGAAGACAGTGCTGAATACCTGAGCGCCACTGGAAGCCCCACTGAATACCCTCTACCATCTTCTCTTTGAACACAAATACTCTTGTTTCTCGGCAAACTCAAGACTTCCCTGCCTTTTACAGAGAAGCTGATCCTCAGATTCATACTTAACTGTCTTCCCAGACACCTCACAAGTTTCTTTAATTCTGTTGCTGACATACACATTCACATGGGAAGTCAAAGGCAAGGAAAGGAATTGGACAGAGGTTCCCTGAAGCTGAGGATAGTTCTCTAATTACAAGGAGCTTTACATAATAGAGAGCCAGAAGGCAACCTTGTGATCAGCCATTCCTTTTTTCCTGCAGAACACAGGCTATAGACACTGTCTGAATTAATTCCTTTCTGGATTATCAGGAGTTGTCATATTTTTCAGTTCAAAGACGCCTATAAAATTTCCATTACTAATGCAGATTCCTGCAAAGTTTAAGCTTCCAGACAGCACACATTTTTATCCAGTTACCATTTGTGAATGTTGGCAGGTAATCCATTAAAACCAGCTGAAAACTCCTGAATTAAAGATATTCCTAAAACAACCACTGAACTTGACATAAACATTATAAAATTCACCAAAACCTTCGGCAAATCATTTTGACAGCTGATTACCCTCACTTCAACATAGATTATACATGAACATCCATAGCCTGAATTTTAGTAGTATTCAGGCATCACAATTTGTAACTTTCCTGAAGTGTCCAGAACACTGCATGTGTAAAACATGTTTTACCTGAGACAAAATTCAGGTGTAAGAAAAAAAAAAATAAAAGTGAAGAAATGTAAATCATATTTGGTCCAACATCATGTGGGGAAGTATAACTGCATACTTAGTTGCCTTCATAAGGACGAAGTTTCAACATGTTCTTAACTACTGAATTTTGATTTAAAAAAAAAAAAAAAAAAAAAAAAAAGAGAAAAATACTAAAAATGAACAAATTACAAATATTAGCAGCCACTAGGGATAACCTAAGCTTGAACATAATTTCACAAAAGCCAATAAATGGCAATTAGACAATTGTTAATAAACTCCATGAAAACAGCTGCAGATTACTCACAGAGCTATGTTTCTTGTAGCCTCTACTGATAAATTCAGATGCAGAACTAATATCAGATAAGTTGGTTTCTCAGGAATTAGTTGCAGCTTTATGTTTATTTAGTAACAAAAAACAAACAAACAAACAATCACTGCTGAGGAGAAGTTATATTACCCCTGATATCCTTACAAGCAAGAGGGCAGAAGATATTTGATGAACTGTGCACTCTAGCCATCCTGCCAGTAAATTCAGATCTGCAGAAGGCCATTGTGAAGGAACGATAGCATGCCATTACCCTGAACACAAGAAAACCACTGAATGAGAACTGTTCACAGAGGGGGATGTTAGAAACAAGCATGAACCATGTCCAAACAATTCACAGGGAACCAGGGATGGGAGTACAGGGGTACAATCTAATGTGATCTTGTTAAGAGGTACCAAGAAGGTAAGTTACTCAATGTCTGCAGTGCTGTGGAATGTTTCACACTGAAAACAACACTAAAGACTAAGGAGCAGATTCCTCTACACCTAAAAGGAAGTAAGAATGTGGGAAAAATCCTTTAAGTTTACAGTCCATGGGAAATGAATTCATTCAACAAAAAAAGTGTTAAGGGTGGATGCAATACAACATTCCCAGGTCATTATTCAATGAAATTTCATAATCCAGTAGCAAGTGAAGTGGGAAGTAGCTTGTCTCTTTTATGAAACTATTGAAAAAAAACCCACAAGCTATACAAACATATGCAACTCTGGCATTGTTTAACAGAGCAGCAGGTGTGAGAAACAAGGAGCATCACATAAGCTTCAGACAACAGCACAAGCACGCTTATGCAGCTTTGACTTGGCTTAAAGCTACAACTCAATTTAAAGCATTCTACCCAGAGGCTGAGAGTAAAGAAGCTAGTTTGATTCTTCCCAGGTTTGGTGTCTGACATTTGATGCTGCTGCACTTATTTCCAAAAAACACGTAGGGAAATATGTGGCTCCACTACAGTAAGTCAGCTATCCCCATGCCTCAAGACTGTCTCTGTCAAGAATAAAAGAAGGGTGCTTATCATAGGTAACTTTCTTCTAAGGGAACAGAGGGCCATGTATGCTGACCAGACTCTACACACAGGGAAGTATGCTGCCTCCCTGGGGTCCAGGTCAGAGGCATCATTACCAGCAAGCTCTTAAATCTACCACAGCCCTCTGGCTATTACCCACTTCTGGTAGTTCAGATCAGCAACTATAAGGTCACGGTGAGAAATCCAAGGGCTATCAAAAGGGACTACAGAGCATTGGGGCAGCTAGTTGAAGGAGTAGAGCCCAGGAGGTTTTTCTCCCCTCAGTCACTTCAGCAGGAGGGAAAAATGCTGAGATAAGCAGGAAGCCACCTGATTAACACCTGGCTAATAGGCTAATGCCATCGGAGGAAATCATCCTGGCCCTCCCTCCCACACTCTCCCATCGTGGGATAGTTTATTCAGGCTCTATCTCTAAAAGATAAAGAATCCTAGACTGGGAGCTGGCATGGCTCATCAAGAAGGCTTTAAACTAGGTTTAAAGAGGGAAAGTGATAAAACCAGACTCACTGGAGCAGCAGTATGCCAGGATTAGGGGTGAGACCAATAGCCATCTACACCAATGCATGCAGCACGAGCAACAAATAGGAAGAGCTACAAGCCATTGTGCAGCAGAACTATGAATTAGTCACCAATACCAAAACATGGAGGGATCATTCACATGACTAGAGTATTGAAATAGAGAGCTATAAGCTCTTTAGAAGGGATGGGCAAGGAAGGAGGGGCTGTGGGCTGACTCTCTGTATTAGGGAGTGTTTCAGTGCTGTAGAGCTTGATGCTGCAAATGAGTCAGAAGGGAGGTCAGCCAAACTGCTACTCTGGATTTCTTTCTAACAGTTTAGAACAATGGTTGAGAATTGTGAGCTAGTCCTGAAGGGCAAAGGGCTCCAGGAAGGCTGGACATTCCTTCAAAAGGAAATAATAAAAGCACAGGAACAGACTGTGCTCCTATGCTGTAAGATGAGCCAGAAGGGAAGAAGACTGGCTGAGCTGGACAAGAAGCTTTTGCTAATACTGCAGGGAAAAAAAAAAAAAAAAAAAAAAAAAAAAAAAAAAAAAAAAAAAGCAGTTCACCTGCTCCTACCCCATCTCCACAAATTAGTGAAATTGGACAGTATGCAATCAGAAATACAGGCCAACAATGAGCATTATTTAATCCATCACAGTCTCTTAAATAAGTAATTGATGTAAACTAGTATCTCTGCAATCAAACCAACCTGCTTGTCTTTCCTAAGCTTGTACTGCACAGTCTGATTAGCAGCATTACTTGGGTGAACCTTTGCCTCCCTGAGACAAAGAAGGAGAGACGTGACCAGTATCAGAGGAACATGACTGGGAGTATTAACTAGCAGAGATGCTGAAATACTCCTAAGTAAGTTAAGTGCAGTCACAAATGATTTACACACATTGTAACATTCACTGCAGTCTTCTCTACTAGCACTCAATCTCAGCAGTGATCTTATCTAATCTCAACAATGGCTCTTATCTATACACTGCCTCAGAGGGGAAGAGTTAATAAATGGGACCACCAGTTGATTGCAGATGCACTTGGTGTAGTGCAAGATGATGTTTCCATGGCTCTTAGCTGTATCCAAGCTTGATTATGGATGCAATCTATGGTAACAACAATTATAAAAGAAGGTGAAGGGGACACCTCACTGAGTGGAATTCAAGAGGTAAAATTTGGTATAAGGCAACTAAATTTGAAGAGGCATTCCAAACCTAGTGGCATTTAGTTTTAATTCTGAGATCATCAACAATAAGACCACAGCTTTTATCTTAACAATATGCAAGGTTCATTATATTCCTTATACCCAATTATTGCACTAGAAAATACTATGATTTTATTTTTTGCTTTCCAAAGAACATAAAGACTAATAAGCTTTAAAAGTTCAGGTTAGCAGAAGCATTAGGACCGTTAGAGAGAAAAAGTACCAGTATCAAATATCATTATCCCAGCATGAGAAAGACACAACAAAAAAGTCTTAGAGTTAAAACCCTATGAATTCAGATTTTAAAACCTTCTGGTTGTGCCTTGAAAATAAGAAACAGAGAGGATAATTACCCTTATGTTATCAGATAAGTATTCTTTAGCATGAGTGGATTCACTGTCTCTTGCAAATGTTAGATCAAAAGCGAATGCTGGTGTGGATGCTTTAGTCAAGCCTAAATCACTAAGTTTAGCATGGGGGCACCAGCACTGTATGAAATACAATTCCCCATTGTAATGCTACAATGTAATGGAAAACAGTCATTACAGCAGGACAGCAGCAGCCACAGTCACTGAACAAAGGAGGAGGAAGAGAAGAAGAAGAAGAAAAACACAACAAAAAAACATCACCACCCACAAAAAAAAAAAAAAAAAAAAAAAAAACCTGCTTACCCTCAGAAGGCCTCAAATAGGCAGAGATCTCCAGCAAGGTACCCTCACCTCCACTGCAAAACCTTAAATGAGGTCTGGGAAGGGGTGGATCATGGCTGCAACCCTTCCTTTTGCATACACCTGAGCTCCCCTGGGTTGGCCCTGCCTTCCCACCAGGTGCTCAATCACTAGTTCAAGCTGTGACTTAGCATTTCCACAAAACATTTCACTGCATCATCTACTGCTTGTTTCTTTTCAAAATGTCAGAATGAGCAAATGGGCAGCACTACTTGCATACCATTTGTTTATTCTTCTGAGAGTTCCTGAAAACAGGTAAATGAAAAAATGATCACACTCTTTCATCACCTGTTTCCTTTTCTACACAGTTATGAGAAGGAAAAAAAAAAAAAAAAAAAAAAAAAAAGGAAGAGTTTCTTAAGTAGGTCACTCTGGCACAAGCACAGAGTATGAGTAAATAGAGTCAGGGATTTTCCCTTTAGCTATCTGGAAAGAAGTTCCAGTGATCAGTCCAAACACTGTTTCTGTCAGAAATGTGTCAGGAAAAACAGTAAAAATATTTTCCAGTAGAAAACACAGTGACAACAACTTCTGAAGTAGAGATGTTTAGTTTTTAATAAATACATCGTAAGAAAAAAAACAAATTGAATTTAATCTCCTATCTGTGGCAGAAGAAGCAAACTACAGGGACTGCAATGCAAGTGCTGAGCATCACACTAACACAGTGTGAATGTGCCTTAAATCCAAACATTGGATGCAATAAATGCTTACATAAGATTACTTCTACTGAATATTCATGCTGCAATTAGTCGAGCTTTGGAAGTTCTACCCAAAGAATTTACAAATTAAATAAGCAGAAATAGCCAGGGGGCTTAAAACATCTTGATATTTCTGTTTACAAGGAAGTAAAGAGGTAAGACATATTCAAAGCAAGACAAAATCAGAGGCATCAGACCACTGTTGACATCCTGAGCTCTCCTTTCTGCATCAGAAGAAGATCAGTTCCCTCTGAGTACGGAGTACTCATACTTACTGTATATCTACACTGAAGACAATTTTTAAAACCACATATTTCACCCAGGACAAAGATGCCCCTTAACATGCCCCTATGTTTTATTCCAGAGAGACAGAAGGATGAATTTACAGAGAATTGCTCTCTGAATGGTTTTATTGATAGAATCCTTGAGAGATTAATTAAAGCACTTAACCAATACTTCTTCCCTCTCTCCCTGCTCACTTCTTAAGGAGCACAAACCTCCAGAGGAAGCAGACTTATGTACTTCTCAGCTAGAAACACCTTGGGCATTTCTACAAGCGTGAAGTCAGTTATTCTGACATACTCTCCCAAGCAGGTTCTCAACAGAGCTTCACAAGACTGTTACTGCTTCAAACTTTGAATCATCACAAGTTCCTGAGCAACACAGGACTCTGCAGAGATAATTCACATTGCCCTCTTCAAGGGAACAACTGGGGCCCCATAAACTCAAGGTAATGATGGTCACAAGCTGTCCTGTAACCATGCTACATGTCAGAACTACTATGGCATTGGCTCTGCCCTGAATATTTTTTGTTTTTATTAGACCATAGCTTTTAGGGTTTTTTTTCCCCACTATTCAATTTTTCCATTTTCTTCCACTGCAGCTCATGGTGAAGACACTCATTTTGATTGAATCAAGCTTATATGTGAAGGGCTGACAATGCTTTGCCTTGTTAGATTTAGAGGTGTTTATATTAAGCTAAATCCTCAAAAAGCCATACTGGGTACTAGCTATTATAAAAGTTGGTGAGAAAAAAGGAGAGAAAGAAATGAGCACAGACACAAACCCTGTGGACAGAAGTAGACAGAGAAGAGGGGACATCCTGACAGAGTTCGACAAATAGCCTAATCTAGAGGAGTGTAGAGATGATTGTGGTTAGCAACAGCTCTGCTGACATCAACAGAGCTTTAGCCAGCCATGGGAGCCCATCTATAAAGACTGCCCAGACTGGATTGCTACATCTGAGAGTAGCTGTAAACTTCAAAGAGTCTTTTTTTTTAGTGTCCGCTGCCATCAACTGATTGCTCTTTTACTTAGAGAAAATAGAAAGGAATCAGAAAGCTTTGCTGCAAACTTGGCAAGCAGTGCTCTTGGATGGGTCAAGGCCAATTCATTCCTGGCTGTCACACATCGATGCACAACACAAATACAAAAGAGCATCTGTAAAGGTTCCTGGATCAGGTAGATTGTATAAAGATATGGATTGTTATTAATGACGATAGACAGCTGTCAAAAAAAAGCAAATAAGATACAAAGTCTTGAAGGTTTTTCATGAAAGAAGCCCAAACTTTGTGAAGCCAAGCCACTCTCTTTGCTGTCTCGTAAGTCCCAAGCATACTTTCAAACAAGATCAGAAGATTATTTTTAAGATGAGGCACGATGATTTTATTTCCCTGGAAATTCAAATCATTTTACTTCTGTGCATCTAGCACATAAAAGGAAAAGAAACAATCATCTCTAATGTGTATATTAACAAAGTATAAAAGGACTCAGCTACAGAAGAACTGGACAAGAAAGAAGTATCAATATGACAAGGAAGAAAAGTGTGAAAGACATCTGACAAATTCAAGAATATTCTGTATGGTATCAGCTGTCCTGATACTCATAGTACCAAGTCCTCAAGCTCAATGAATCAAATACTGATGTGTTTTCATATAATATTTATAATGTTATTTATCACATGTTCTTACTTCCAGAGGACAAAAGTTCCCCGTGATATAGTTTATCTAAAAGATACAAAACAATTTTTTTTTTTAAGTGGTGGACTCTCCCTTCTTCTGTGGACATCAAAACATTTTTCATAAAGGTAAAATCTCAAAAGCTACAACTAATTTTAGAAATCATGCTGCTTAACCCAACTAGTTATTTAAAATTGTCATACTCAAATATTTGGGTATTGGCCAGATCAGCTTTTTAAAAAATATACATAAAACTGTGTAAGTTTGTGTGTGTGTGTGTGTGTTTGGTTTTTTTCCTCCAGAAATAAACATATCAGCCTACATATAAACTCCTAAACCACTGTTAGATAATATACATAGAGAGATTGGCACTAAGAATGGCTCAGAAAAACTACCGAGGAATACTGTGGATCAGCACTGAGACCCAAGTAGAAAGCTACCAGCCCAGGAGGGTTCCGTTTCTTTGGCTGAGCTTACATTTGTGTATGGTGAAAAACTGCTATAGGTTAAAAAGCTACCAAACCCGAGCATGGGCTGATGCACCCGTGTTAGTAATACGGCAGTACCAGTCTGACACCTGGTGGGCATCCTCTGGGACAGCAATAGTCCGATTCCTTCAATGAACCAATTCCTTAAATTGAAGAGTCGTTTGGTTTTTTTTTAATGTATACCTTTTTTACAATATATGCATACATATATATATATGGAATTAAATGAGAGAAAAAAAAATAGAATAGAAAAATGAGGGAAAAAAATAAAGAAACCACAGCAGGAGGAAAAACATTTGTGCTTCACAAGTGTACTCAAAGGTAAGACAAAGTTTTGTGACAGGAAGAGAAAATACATCAGTTGGCCACTTGGGGATATGTTTTGCAGTACTTGAGGAATTTTCGACATACACCCTGGGCAGTAACAGCAACAGTAACCAAAACATGCAAAACAAACAAGAAGAGACATCAAAGATCAGAAATGCAACTTTTTTTTCCCCAGGGTGCGGCACATTTTCATGCCAGGCATGCTGAAACTGGTGATTTCCCCAAGTCTGTTGCATCATTCATGGTAGTGGGGCACTGCATTCATGCTTTGGCCTTAAATTAAGTAAACAGATAAATAAACAATAAGCTCTGCTTTCCCAGAGTTTGTTATTTGCATGCCACTTCTCCTGTGTGAGTCACACATGCATTAGTGCTGCAGCAAACCAGCCCAACACATTCCCCCAGTAATTCAGCCAGTCTCATCGATTATGGAAATCACAGATCAGCAGATGAGGCTGAATTCTGGTAATGCTACAGTGATGTCAACTCTGTTCAAGCAGTAGACATGGAGAGAATAAACATTATCTGCACAGATTGTCAAGAAAGCTCCTAAGAGTTTGGAATGGGAGCACAAATAAACACTAGAGACCTATTGGTTCACGACCATGAATTTAGACATCTGAAACACCATTTTCATGTTCCACAAGCTGGTTTTGTGTCCAAAAGCACTTCTCCATGGCTGACTAACCAGCTGTGAGCTTTTTTTTAACACCTAACAACATTTCAGAACTCAAGATTCCTAAATCCTCATATGTGAACACTTGGAAAAACTGAGCTCAGTGTGCAACATGGCAAGGAGAGCAGCATCATACTGAGTTTTTGCATAACTAATGCACAGCTAAGCCTTGATGCGAAGGTTTATATCCATGAAGTGGCAGAAATGAGTTCAGGTTATCTGAGAGCAAGCCAGTACTTTCACAAGTCCTAGCTGCTGGAAATTTTACAAAACTAAATAATGCTTCAGCTCACGTACTAAAACCAAGCCATAGTGCAGCCAAAACAGAATATCGAATGAAAAGAAAATATATTAAAAAAGGCTGGATTCATTTTTGGCCCACAGGTTGTGCATTTCAGGCTTTCCTCCTGAATGATTTGTCCAGTTTTCATTAGAGATCTGCAGTGTTTTGTGGTGTTTTTTTTAAGAAATTCCTCAGAAAGGAGGGAGTGGTGCCAGGAATACCCTCTTGTAGGTGGATATTCAGGATGGTGCTTCACAAGTTCATCTGGCCTTGAAGTTTATATTTCAGTCATTACATCTGAGTTTTATCCCATACAAAGGTAAGATTTGAGAATATATATTCTGATATATGTCAGAACATAGATGCTGATACTTGTGATTGTAACAATAACAAGGGGGAATCACGTCTTATTGCTGTGCTTTGTTGTGCTGCAGTAGTTCATATACAGTTCAATTGTTAAGTAATATGCAAAGTAAGCGGAACTTTAAATGTCTTTTCAAGCCACAGACATGTTTATTCAGATATTTTAATACCTTAATTACAACTTTAGCTAAAGACCATCTTGGGAACCATCCAACTGCAAGCTGCAAGGCAACAGAAATATGTTGTTACTGCAGAACTACATTTTAGCTTTAATTCTGCAAAGATCTCATCTTGGGAATGTACTAACCTATATTTACAATGAAATTAATGTGTTAAGTTGTGCTATTGTACAGTACTGAATAAAAGCTGATTGTTAACCTCAAATAACACAGCATCAAAACCTCATTAACTGTACTATCCACAGTTAGGATTATCTTGCTTTAGGATCTCAGTGATACTCCTGCTGATGCCCAGTGAGCGATGAAAAAGTCCCACAGTACAGTGGAACTGGAGAAGGGAAGGAATAAGGAAGTTCATCACTGAGCCATCTGTTAAAGGGGTTGGAGCTGGAAGGGTAAACTGAGACTTGAAGTCATGTCGAGTTGGTGAAAATTCAGGTAGCTCGAAATGGGCAATCAAACTTCATAAAAACTTTTAACCTCTGTAACAATCTTTACTCATAAAGTGTCAGAAATACCTTCCCCACCCCAACCCCTGCAAGCACATTCTTTGATAATTCTAGCAAAATAGTTGGCTATTGTAGGTATCAGTGCAACAGAAAATCCTTGTACAGAATAACTGGCTGTAGAACTGAGTATAAACAGTGTGCAGGAAATAGAAAAAGAAAGGCTGGTGTCATTAAAAAAAAAAACAAACAAAAAAACCAACCAACTGTTGAACAATGGATGTGTGTTCATTCTGGGTGCTGAGCAAGGCTTTATAGTAAGGCCTTCTGGTCTGTACTATATTTATATTTACCTCTCCACTGCCTGAATTTACATCTCTTGCCAAGTTATAGCCACTAAAAAAGTAACAAAGTGGGGTTCCTTGTCCCTCATTAAGTAATATAAACTTATTCTCAACTTTTCAGTGCTTCTGATTTACTAAATAAACATTTCAGAAAATTTGAACTTTACCCTTTAATTCCCTTTCTCCTCCCTAGCTTCTTCTACTGTAGTTCTGGAAAGGCCAAACTCCATATCCAGTTTGCAGGAAAGCCTGAAGCCTCAGCATACAGCCCCACTTGGGAACAAAGCAGCAACACTGTGAGCCTAAAGGCTCCCGGTTCCAAGTGGAGGAACTCCAGTGCAACAGTGAGTTGACCTCAGTCTGGAACGCAGGAGCTCACATCCCTGGTTGGGCAGCAGAGAGAGGCCAGCAAGCCTGTGACTAGAGGCAGACTTACGCTGACCTTCATTTACCTTAAGGAAGCATGGCAGATGCAGTGAATGTGGCTAGTGATCAGGTTGTAAGGTATTAATGCTATTACTGTAGCTCTCTTGAATTCCCTCTTAAAATCCTATCATGCAGAATCCAGAAAAACCTATGGAACACAATCTGTACACAAAATTTTCATTTTCTGGACAAAATTATTTTACTTAGGCCTTTTCTTAGTCAAATATTCTGAGTTATCTCAAAAGCAATTGAATTAGCATCCTGTGTTTCTTTTCTTCAGTCTTCCCCCTAGAGGGCTTACATATTCTCTGAGATCTACAAAACCAGTAGCATATATTCCATACATATTTCTTAGTGGTGCATTACTAATGCTATCTTTTTGTACATTCATCAGTTACCAAGAGGTCGGGAGCCCTTCAGGCAGATAGGTAAAATTAACCTCCTCATGCTGCCTTCTTTTTGCCTTGGATGAAAACTGAACAAAGCCCAAATGCACCAGTGCAAATAAAGCACCTACCAACAAACCACATAAAGTGCACTGCTTTGTGATATTCATCTCCCTAGCTCCTTTGGATATGTGTGATTGAACTTAGACAATCTCACAAACATCAACCAGGGAACTCACTGCCAATAGTCTTAGAAGCACTGCAAATGGAGGATGACTGGATGCTTGTGCCAAGTTCAAGCAGAAAAACAGAAACCCACCTTATGAGACATGTTTATCTATACAGTTACTACAGTTTTAGCATCTTCACCCAGCAACAAGTCTACATATTTACATTCTTACCAATGCAATTAAAATGTTCTTCCTATTCCCTTTACTCCATTGGTCACTCTTGTATGCAAGGGTTGTTCTGTTGTATTATGTTGGGCCATGACATCAGAGGTGGATGTTGGTGGTACAGCAGTAGAAGTTGAACCTTCCCAACAATATCCCGTTCCATTTTGTTGCCATGTGACAGATGGCAACAGAGGGGCAGGCTGACATGAGAAAGTGGTGTCTGACATGAAGTGTGTATGACACAAAAGTGTGTCATTAAATTCCTCCATGTGGAAAAAATTACCTTCCTTGGCTCTTGCTGAATGTTTATGGAGACCAAAGAGTGGATATGAGCACAGTGAGGCAGTGGGTGGTTGTGTTTCAGCAGTGGCTACAGTGACACAAAAAACAATCCACATTCTGGATGACTGCACATGCTGTCACACCTGTCTTGATCAGCTCATCCACACAAATTGGCTAATAGTGGTGACTTTGCTGAAAAATAGCATTTTGTAGCTATGAATTTGCTCCATCAAGTAGTGTTATTGTGCTCTTTGTAGCAGTCGTAGTCTCCATGGAAATAAAGAGGAGGCATGGCATTCAGAATGACCTGAGTATCATATTAATCTGACATTTTGCTTATTGGCGTACGTCTCTTCAAATCTTATCACTTACATGCTTTATCATTTCCTTGCAATTTTTCCAGCCTTTAATTCTTTTCATCACTGTACCCAGGTCTTATTAGGAAGATTTATTTAGGAAGAATTAGGAAGGTCTCTTGCCTAGACATCAGTGTATGCTGGAACAAGTTTAGCACCACGCCTCTTATAACCTGTACTACAAACAGTTTGACTCTGGTAAAGCCACTTGGCTGCTGCAGTTTGATACCGACATATGCTACTACACAGCCTATCTGTGAAGCCCAAAACCTCATCACTCCTTCGCTTCTCAGCCACCTTCAAAAGATGGGCTTCAAACATGTTCCCTCTACCATCAGGTTGGATATTAGGATAAGATTTCTTCTCAGAAAGAGCGGTGATGCAGGGGCACAGCTGCTCGGAGAGGTGCTGCAGTCACCATGCTGGGAGGTGTTCAAGAAACGTGTAGATGTGGCACCGAGGGACACGGTCGGTGGGCAGGTTGGGGACGGGCTGATGGCTGGACCAGGTGATCTCCGAGTTTTTCCAACCTGTGATGTAATGATCCCGTGTTTCCATGAAGTATTGAATCACTGAGTCCATGACCTTTGCGGTAACTCCACCGGCACCACCCGAAGCGCCCCGACCGCCTCCCGCGCCTCACCTCGGCGCTGACGAGAAAAGCGCCGCTCCCGGCGGCAGCGCGCCGCCCACTCGCTCTGAGGAGAAAAAACCGCCGCGGGGCCGAGGCAGGGGCCGTACCACCCCTGTGGGGGGAAGGCGGGAATCGCCCTCCGTTCCCTCAGCGCCTTGCGGCCGCGCCTCGCGTTGCTCGGAGGCCCCATCGACCGGGAGCCGTCGGTTGCATCGCAGCATTGAAGAACCTCCTGACGTCTCTCTGCGGAGCCGGCGACCCGCCCCACGTTCCCGTTCTCAGACCCCCCCACCCCCAGGCGCGGCCGAGTGTTTGCGGCCAGGCGAGGCCGGGCGGGAGGGGCAGGTGCGAGCCGAAGATGGCGTTCCCCGGGCAGCCGGCGCCCGGCGGCGGTTACTATCAGGGCGGGGTGAGCGGGGCTGAGTCCGGGCGGCGGGCGGGATGAGGGGCGCGGAGCCGCGGGGGTCTCGGTGAGGGGCCGCGGGGCCGGTGCGGTGCGTAAGGCACGATCCCGGCCCCGCGGAGAAGGAAGGGGCCGCATCGGCGCGTGTCGGGGTGCAGAGGGGCTGAAATAGTACCAAAGAGTACGTCAGAGCGGGGTTGTGTGATAGCAGTGCTTTCAGGGTATGTACGAGGGCTGCTCCGAAACTAACGCCTCCTGTTTTATCGTGCTGGCCCGCGGCGTCAGAGGCGGATGTTGGTGGTTTGGCATAGATGCGGAACCTTCCCACCAGTGTTCCGTTACGTTTTGTTGCCGTGTGACAGATGGCAGCGGGGGGGCAAGACTGACAGAATGCCATCGGACATGAAGTGTGGACTGTAGCAAAGGCGTGGAACTGAATTCCTCCATGCGGGAAAAATGGCACCCACTGACATTCGCTGACTGGACGTTTGTGGAGATGAAACAGTGGGTGTGAGCGCAGTGAGGCAGTGGGTTGTGCATGTCAGTGGTGACAGCAACATCTGTTGGCACACACAGGCTGTGCAGCAGCACGCAGGCTCTTGTTCATCAGTGGTGAAAATACACAGTTAATGGCAGTGACTGTGTTGAAAAATAGTATTTTGTAGCTGAGAATTTGCTCTGTTGAAGAGTGTTATTGTGCTTTCTTTCTGTTGTAGTTTCCATGGAAACAAAGAGGAGGCATTACTTCCAGAGCGACCTCCATATATAAAAGCACAAGTTGATTCTTCAGTACAGATGTTATTATTTCGTATACCTATCTGAATCATTACTTTAAAATTAATACGTTTTCTTCTTGATTTCTAAAGTATGGAGCTGCTCCAGGAGGCCCAGCGTTCCCTGGACAGGCTCAGGATCCTCTGTACGGTTATTTTGCTACGGTAGCTGGACAGGTAAACTTACAAAGTGTTATTTACTTCTTATTTTGGGAGACAATCATTTCTACATTGTATTTTAGAAATGCCTGATTTTTGCAGCAGGGAGAGCTCCATGGTTTCAAGTTGTCGATAAATAGTTGACTGTTCTTACTTATCATATATGCTGAAATGCATCAGCACAGTCGAAGAGCTGGTTAGCATTATTCAATCTGCATAGTTAGTGTATAGCTATGTATCTGTACTGTTTGAGATACAGCTGTGCATATGAACAGCCTGTGTATAGTTCCTGTATATGTGATGATTGCATTTACTTGAAATGCCACAGCTGAATTGTGGCTCAGCCATTGGTTGGGAAATGCTGTTTTTGGAAAAGAAAGCCAGAAACAATGGGGACATCAGCTGTGAAGGTGCTGTTAGTAAAAGCAGGAAATGCCAGTAAAAAAGGTATCACTGTAGCTTAATAGAGTCATAACTGCAATGGCAGTCTCTACTTGAGCCAACATCTAGGTTTGTTGTAGGACTACCCTTTCATGAGCAAAGGGCATTCACAACTGTCTTCCCTTTGTAATTGTACATATATTTGTGGTTGTTCTGGAGATAAGGTTAGGAGCAAATCAGATTTATTGAGCCAGAAGTTCCGTCTATAACAAAGCTTTTTACTGCACACTTATGGAGTGTGTGGAAATGTAGAACTCTGCTCCTGGATCTCATACCCACAAGTACATGTAATGACAACATGGGGTTTAAATTCAGACGACTTGCTCATGTTTAAGTTATCAGATTAAGACTGTAATTTGGGTTATGGCTTTTTGTTCACATTGTTATTCTTTGCAATTAATAATGCTTCTTTCAGTCTATATGCTATTTCTCTAACACTACATGTGCAAATACATAGACCCTATATTTTTGTAGTAAAGGTGAACATTGGGTTAACTCAACTGTTATGTGTAAAGGCTCTCCAGTAAGACAGAGCCTGGGCTGAATGATAATTTCCCAGCTTGGGTGCTTCTGCGTTCATGTGCCACCAGATTGTGTGTCAGGAATCAGCATTAGAGCCTGTAACTGATGCTGGGAAAAATGAGTCAGGTCCTGGTGAAAAGAAGAAGAGAGAGGTATCAGCATGCAGAATGCAGCGCTATGGCAAGAGCTGGACTTCAGTACAGCACAGAACACTCCCAGACAGCTTAGGTGGGGCCTGGTTACTGAAGACTAGAAAGCCAGTGGGTACAATCAAGTTATTACCTCAAGTATTTATGTTAGTACTCTAAATACCCTTTATTTGTAGAAAGCATTCCGTATGGAAATAAATAGAGTAGCTTTTAAATTATTTTGACCTTAGAATCAGAAGAGTCTGTTCCAGGGACCAGTAGTTGTCCAGAAGCAAAAATTCTGTTAGGGAATCAGTGAAATCAAACATAAATTATCAGTTGTTTTCACAGCCTGCTACAAAAGTCTGCACAAAGCCACATATCACAGTTCTCCAGTAGTCCTTGCTATAGAACTTTTGTAGTGGTTTGCCACTCTGTTGTTTTTATGCCTAATATAGAATGGTGCCTGAGCTTTCTTGCAAACTACTTCAAGTAATTTACAACAGAACTGTTGTCTTGATTTGATGAATTGCCTTTGTTTATGGAAAGAAGTCAAATCCTTATTATTGCCTCCATAGGAACTAATAAATAATTTTTAATGTTTCCAAAGCCTCTGTGCCTTCTACAGTCTAGCTCTTTAAACTCTCCTTTGAAAGATAAAGGCCAGGTCCTTTCATGGTAATGTAAACACAATCAAAAGATCATGCTTTTTTGTCTTACTTTCTACTCTGAAGTTATCCAGATCTGGCTTTTGTTTCAGAATACACAAGGGCTTTAAGGATACTTACTTATTTTGAGGCAGTTTTGAGAAGAGGATGTATACGATCTGGGTTCCAGGTTTTCTACAGTAGCAGTGAAATCATAAATCTCTGAAATGAAAGAAATACCCATTGAACTTCGAGTAAAAGAAATACCCATTGAAACCTGCCAATCCTGTTCATTTTTTGGGAACGCTAAATGTGAAAGGCAGTGCATGTTGTAAAAGTATCCGCTAAAGAAACTTCATTAACAGGGGTCATTGATAGCATTTTGACTTACAGCAGAAATAGAGACAGGTAATCAGTTGTTTCACAGAAGGATTAATAAATCAATGCCTATGGAAAAGGGAGTGGGTACTGGGAGTAACCAACATGGGAGAGCGATTTAAAGCAATAGCTGATACATCTTCTGTTATCGAAAGGATGGACAAATAGATGCTGATGAGCTACAGAGATGTCTCACCCAGTCAGGGATTGCAGGAGCCTATAAACGTAAGTTAACAATTTAAACGGACAAAGCAACAATGCCAACGTGCACTAATTCTTATCCCATCTACTAGAGAGTGCTTGCAGTTGTGCTTTCTTCAGTTTCTTTTATTTGCATGGTGAAGAGGCTTTCTGTCCATATTGACTACTTTAAAATGTAAATTCTCTATTTAGTTCTGTGCACTTAGGGCTTCTCTTCAGCTGCCTTCGTTTTCTCCACTGCTGAGCTGTGCAGTTTTGGTTTGCAATGGAAGTTGAGCTTTGATACTGACCCAAACATTCTGTCCTGGGGCATAGCATTCCATTTACAAAATTGAGTGCAGGGAGTAAAGCACCTTGTTAAAATCATCTCTGTGCTAAAATACGAAGGACCACTTCGATTGAAACCCAAAACCTTTATGGATTGAGCTAAGAGCAAATTAATTTTATATAGAATTTAAAGTGTCTCCAGATTGTCTGCTGTCAGTGTTTCTAACAAGTAATGATTAAAAGCTCTTGCTTGGATTGAAACATGGTATTGCTTTGTACACTGGAAGAGCTCATTTATATTGTATACACTACTTTATCTTATAACAAGGAACTTAAAGATGAATAAAAGGAATAACAGGGAACTTAGATGAATAAAAACTGAAATTGTCAAAATAATAATTATTTTGCTTCTTATAATTTAAACAGCTTTCAACTTGGAGACTTGCAGACTCATGATCTCAATGCTGGACGTATCCTTTGTTATGGAGCATAAACATTTAGCATTATGTAAGCAAAGATAAGAGAGAACCTGAGATATGGGAAATGCTTTGCAGTTTGCATTCAGCCTTCACTTGATATTTGGATTTGTTGTGATTGGGGACTGCAACACTCTGTTCTTATGCATGTACGTTTTTACAATTCTAATAAATCATTATCAGAATGATTTATATAAATCAGAATTCTAATAAATTAGTCTGTCGGCAGTTTTGTAACAAGTGACATCCCTAAGACTAGGGGGCTGTTTATCCATTGAATGTATGAAGAGTCAGGTCTGACAGCCCAGAACAGAGCCTTGTGCAAATAGCTCATTGTACTTTTGAGACTGGACAGCATGGTAATGTCCTGATGAATTAAGCATCTGTCCTACACAGGCTGGATATCATCTAAGGGCCTCCTAAATCCTGTTCCTTGAATGAAGTTGTTACTCTAGTAACAGTAGAGTATATGGCATTCAGCAGTACAGCCTATGGAAGATGTAGATACACTGTGCAGGGTTGAAGTATTGGGAGTTTTGTAGTTTAAACTTAGTCTGTGATGTTCAAATGTTTTGTTGTTTAATAAGAAAGCAGGAATGAAACTGAGATGTCCAGTAACTTGGACAAACTGTGATACCAGCGATCTGATCATATTCTAATATTATTCCACCTTACTTTTTTGATTTGGCATCTAATTTTACTTCATGTATGCATTAGTAGGAATTTCACTGCAGCAGGTAGAGGAGGAGTTTGTTAAGTGAGTCACATTCATAAGGTGTAAGTGAGAAGTGTGGATAGTGAGTCCTCTGGCGTTTGGTTTTGGTTGGTGATGTTACCTCTGTCGGTGCTGAGATGTGCCTCAGTTAGTTTGCCAGCACAGAGGAAGTAATCACAAAATACCATTACGAGTGACCTTCAAAGAAAGAGTTTTCGTCTACAGATGATAAGAACACTGATTTCCATTTGATAGAGAGCTGTCTTTTTTTAATTTATGAAGTTAAGGAACGTTTTTCTTAGCTTTAAAATCAGAGGGATATGTCCGGCACACTGGGATTTAATGAGTTTAAGGAACTGTGGGCTGTGGTCAATGGCTGGAAGCAGCACTTTGTAAGTTTTGACAGCGATAGCAGTGGGACGGTGGATCGCCCAGAACTGGAGAAAGCCTTGACAACTATGGGTAAGCTGTGCAATTTCCTCACTGCTGGTGAGTTCCAGCATTCCCCCATAACTATTGTCTTACTATAGTAACTGATCCATAGTATTTCCAATAAAAATGTTCAGCCGTGTTAATGTACCTGTCTTTCTGTTGCCAAATAGGATTTAGATTGAGCCCGCAGGCAGTGTCTGCCATCACCAGGCGATACAGCACTCATGGAAAGATTACTTTTGACGATTACATCGCCTGCTGTGTGAAACTCAGAGCTCTCACTGGTATGTCAGATTATAGCCTTGTTACCATCATCTCTGTAATGTGTTTTTATTTAATAAAATCTAATTACTCAGGTTTCTCGTGTTCAACTTTTATGTAAGATAGTAAGTTTCTTGCAGTGGATTTTACAGGCAGAACCATAACAATTACAGATGATGATTACTGAAGTCAGTGTTGAAAAAATGGACTAATATAGGGTTTGTTCCAGAGACTGGTAATGTTGTGTTATCAAAACTGGGAAACTGTATTTATTAATGGAGCAGAAGGTGCTGTGGATGGCAAACATAAGATCAGTTAAGTCTTGAGTTGCTTTGTTCTTGAGTTCTCATTCTTGTGACTTCGGGATATTTTTTTTTCTTCCCTTTGCTTTACTCTGCTTTAATTTCTCATTTTGTTCAGTCTTGAACCTTGTGTTTTGCTTTATAGAATCAGAATCATAGAATCACAGGGTTGGAAAGAACCTACAAGATCATCTAGTCCAACTGTCCTCCTGTGACCCTTGCTACCACAAAAAATTGTAGTATGAGGATTAATACAAACGGTTGACTGTAAGAGTCAAGCTCTTGCAATAGACATGTAGCTAAAATACAGTCAAAGTACAAAAAAATTGAGTAGTTCTTACTTATCTTTTGTTTTGTTTTAATATTTTTGCAGAATGTTTTAGAAGAAGGGACGCATCTCAGCAGGGTTTTGTGAATTTCCAGTACGATGATGTAAGTTAACTTTAAAGAATCAGTTAAACTTATGGGATAAAACTGAGGGAAAACTTAAAACTGGAATCAAACATGAATAATTTCAGTTAGTGCCTCTTGCCTATGATAACAGTATTACCTGAGAGGAGTTTTGGGGCTTCGTTTCATTGCGCTCTGTTGGATTCAGCTAGGCAAAAGGGTTGGAACCGAGTATTCTATTACAAAGTTCGCACACATTTATGGAGATGTTTCCAAATTCATTAGGAGTTTCCTGTGGATTCCTTTACCAGTACAGTTCAAAAAGCTGTAACACTTGGTAACATCACTTGGACTTTGTTTCTTTGTTTTAAGGCTTGGTAGGCGTTTTTCCTGGGAAAGTCTGGGGGAGGTGGTGGCATGGACACAACAAATGGTACTCTGTTAGCCTTGCAAGTCTTGGCTTCCTGGCTGTTTGTCTCTATGCAAGATAATCAGAACAGTACATTCAAGTAGTTCTTTGTTGTTATTGTTGTAACTTTAATTGACTATTAGATAGTTTTCATATGTAATTACAAAGCTTTATTGCTTATGAACTGAGTTTGTTTACAGTAGGAGGGAAAAAAAAGCGTTTTCTAATATGTGATTTTTTTTTTTTTCCAGTTCATTCAGTGTGTAATGAGCATCTAAATCAAAAGGGAAAGTGTGGATCACAGTTATCATTCCAGTTCGTGCTTTGCTTTGCCAAATTATTCCATGACTCTGTGCCTCAATATTGGAAATTACGTACTTTCTGAAGGTATTGCTTGGCATACTTGTTCAGTTTTGATAATGAATATAAACTAATCATGCACTGTTATGTGTAACTTTCAACCTGTGACTATTAAAGATTTTTTATTTTCATGAACTTCTAAGACACAATGTGTAACAAAGATTACGGACATATTATGTTTTTCTGTGCTTATTTTTTTCCTATGATTCACTAAAAATTGTTTCCTGGTGAAAGCTACCACCCTCTGTCTTCAGCAGTATCATGTAGGTGGCATAAAAGAATATTCTTTTGTCTTTGGCAATGCAAGATATGTAAAAACCGAAAGAGGTAGCTTTGGAAGGATCATCTCTTGACTGTTAGATCATCAGTAAAATTTAAGGTGCTTGTTTTGGCAGCTGGGCATTTTTAAGATGAGATCAATGACACCATCCACTGAGTGTAAGACTGCCTCTTACAGCTCCTCTTAAACAGGAATAAAACACAGCAGAAAACTCTTCTGACTGTGTGCCTTTGTATAGGGGGTATTTGTTTCAGTAAGATTCTTGCTCTCTTTGTGTCACTGCATAAAACATTTTAAAACAAGTAAGTGTGTCGTGTCAGTTTATACATTACCTTTATCTATGAACTTTAAGTTGCCAGACTGCAGCGACGTGTCAGTTGGTGTTTTTCTGTCCTTCTCTTTAAACCCTATCCAGTACCTTCCTGTCTTTATATGTTAAGTAGCATATAGCGTAGCTGCTGGGGCAGAGCAGGCAGGGAGCTGGAAGCTGCTGAGTGCTTGGCTGCTGGCTTGTGTCAGGCCAGCACAGGCCTGGTATGTTCATGAAAAAAAACATTAGGCAATAATGAATAAAGCATTCTTGTAGATAAGTGTAACTTACTGATTAGTCTGAGACCCCAGAAGCTGTGTTATAGGTATGAAGTTATGCCATAAATCTTGAGAATTAATGATGAAATAATACCCGAGAGTAAAATTACATCTGCAAATAAAAGCTTGAAGAATGCATTTAGCTGAGCTGTACCATGCAAAAATGGTCCAGCTTACCCACTTACTGTGGAAACAAGGAATTTCTTTACTTTGAAAAGTACCAAGGTGGGTTATGTTTTTGTGGTTTATTTGTTGTTTTTGAGAGAAAGGTGGGAGGTGGTGTTATTTATATATTATACAGGAGAGGTGTAGGTTAGATCTTAAAAGGAAGTTTTTCACTCAGAGTGGTGAGGCACTGGAACAGGTTGCCCAAGGAGGCTGTGGATGCCCCATCCCTAGAGGCATTCAAGGCCAGGATGGATGTGGCTCTGGGCAGCCTGGTCTGGCAGTTGGTGACCCTGCACATAGCAGGGGGGTTGAAACTAGAGTAACATTGTGGTCCTTTTCAAACCAGGCCATTGATGATTCTGTGATGATACCATTTTTGTTTGGCTTCTTTTTTCCATGCTCTCTGGTGCAAGGAAAGAAGACCAAAACCAAGACCCCAAGTCGTCTTCCTCACTTGAACCAATCACCTACTGGGCTGCAAAGTACTGCAAGAAAATGGCAACCAACAGGGTTATCTTCATGGATCTTGTAAACACAAAACATACAAAACTGTGAAGCAAAGAGTTCAAGAACCAGGAACAAATTCTAGTTTACCAAAGAAAGCATTGCCTTCCATACGCACTTAAAAAAAATCCTGTGTTCACAGGGACTGGCAGAATACATCACTTTTTGCTTTTAAACATAAACAAAGATAATCATTAAGGTTACTAAGGAGTGAATACAGTGCTGTCATCTTTAAAAAGGAAAAAAAAAACCAACCTTTGAAAATTGTTTTCCCATTATGGTAGATTAATCTATAACTCAGAATTGAGGTTTTCTCTTTCCCAGAAGACAATGAAAGAATCTTTATATGATGCTATGTGGGATGATTATTCTTGATCTTCATACAAACAACTGGGAATAGTTTAAAATTGACGTATTTTTTCCAGCTTACTTTTAGACATGCACGCCTAAGGAACAGCAGGACAGTAAGACCAAGATTGGGAAGCTTGTAGGATTATTTTCAAACGTGTAACTTGAAAACCAGCATCTGCACTTTAGGCAACAGCCTTTTTTTTCTCCCCATACATTCAGCACATTTTTTTTCCAGAGATCTTTAAAACAGGATGTAAATGTGCTAAATACAATAATTTGAACAAGAAGGAAAATACACACGTGGTCTTTGTCATTGAAAGTCACTTTACTGATGTTACAATATGTTAGTAACATTGAAAACCACAGGCATTTGTATTAAATACTCTCATAGAAGTAGATATGTGATGCTGTTATTAAAAGTGAGCAGGAATTTAGAACCCCAAATGACAACGATCTTACTTTATAAAAAGCAACGTTTTGTTCAGCTACATGAAAGCCAGATTCATTCACTTCAACAGCCCAATGCCTGTAACGCTGATGACAGAAACATCACGCTCAAAGATGGAAGTTGTGAATTGCAGCGCTTCATTCTGGTGTTTATCAAAATCTTATGTTTCTATTACATCGGGTACAATTTTTAAAGGATTTTAACTAGCAAAGATGACAATATGATGTAAATTGGTTTTTTCTGCCAACCTCAGCCCAACCCCAACGGTGAAACAGTTCTTGCCTCCCCAAATATTTTACCTGTCAGGGCTAGCAGGACTGGAAAAATAGGTAGCTTTCTCTTACAGTGATGTCCAGGATTAACAGCACAAAATGAAGCAACTGGAAGACAGCACCCCAAAAGCTTTGCAGAAGGAAGTGGTCATGTTGTAAGGAGTGTTTTCTCCAGCAGATTAAAAATTCTGTAATGCTTTGCTACTCTGAAAAAAAATATTTTGCGTTTATGCAACAATAAAAATAAGTACTGTATTCTATATAAAACACTACCTATTGGAATATATCTTTACCCTTAAGAAGGGAAAAATCAGGTTATATATTCATAGTTCAAATATGTTCTGGGCTGTATTTCCAAGCATAAAATAGGCAGATTCTTTACACAGGCAGTGAGCAAGAATCCTTGTACCAATCACCAAAATAAGCCAGAATTTACTGTTATACAGAGCCTTACAATATTGTATGATTAGCTGCTAGCACCACTATACTTACAAGGTCAGTCAGGCCTATATACAGAATTTCTAATTTGACTGTAAAAATAGACTCTCCATGCTGAAATTAGAATATATAAGGTCTTAAGGCCCCGAGACTTTTTTATAACCAAAACTTGTTTTTTTCTTAGTTACAGGAGTAGAGAAACAGAAAAAATAGCTTGTTGCTTTGACATTCTATGCTCCAGTAATGAAAAATAGCATGACACCTAGACTTCTTCCTTCAGAAGGCTGCTCTGCATTTCATTATCTTCCTGCTGCGCTATTTTGCCATTACAGCCATTGCAGCCTGTGTAACCAACGTTTTCCAGGAGTTTAAATGTGCTTTAGCTGAAGTACTTTTTAAAAAGAACTAAAAACAGCAGACTCAGCAAGGTGAGCCAACTTAAAAGTCAGGTACAACATTTCTCGTGTTCTGAACATTGCTTTGATTACTTGCCTGAGATAACACATTTATGTTGATGGTTGTAGTGTGTTTCTAACCAGTTGCAGCAAACTGCTCTGGGATGACACGGTATCACCTGCTGGCTGGAAGAGTTAAATGTTTCCAAACCTTAAGTCTTACCAGCGTCCATACATGAGGCACCAGAAATACTTTTTGTAAGTTACCTTGGAAAATGTTTGGGTCAAAGGAATGTTTTAGTGTCTCTGGGAGAATCCTATCTGTGTTGCAACTATATCTGCACAGTCAGCTTCACTGTTTTCCGTTTTTCCTGCTGTGTCATAGCAGAACAGCTATGTGCACACGGGAACTTCACCCCACCATGCAGGCATGGGACAGCAAGCTGTACAAACGTGCAGTTTGCCCATATTTGTCTCCAGGAAGTCTGACAGAAGACAAATCCCATACTGCTGCTAAATGTCACGTGGTTTGGAAGCCATGCAAACAGTGGGTCATCAGCAGTCTGATGGATGATGCATTTGGAGCAAAAAAAACCCCTAACTTTGGAGACCAGAATGCTTAAGTTCTTAAAAAATGAGGTAAATCAACCTTACATTGTGGTTGATAAAATTGGCCCAAACAACAGTGATGATGCAGATATTCAGATAGCTTACAGGAAGAATTAGATAGCCTTGAGACTTGGAGCAAGAGAAATGGGAGACAGCACAACTTTTAGGTTACAGTGATCAAAGAGGCTTCTCCATCCAAAACACTAGAGGATGAGATGAAAACCTGGATGAAAACCATCAAATGGTTCTACCACTGCAAATGAGACACGAGGCTCTTTCACCCATACTGTAACATGAGCAAAAGCACTGGAAAGACTTTTCCTAGGATGCTGAGTGGAAGGACAGCTAACTTGCAGCTTTTTTATCGTAGCTAGCCAACACAAGAGGCTGCTAGTAGATTTGGGAGTGCTTTTCAGTAGGAGTGGAAAGGGAATGGAAGAAAAGAACGGAGGAGAACTTCTGTATGCTGAGTTTTACACTGGAATTTGGTAAGTTTGCTTACGACAGCTAGATATGGGATTTAATAACAGAGCAATTGCTAAGAGCCCATCTATTATCACTTAGGCTTATGGAGTCTCATAATTGTTTCACGTTATATCCTGTTGGCAAAATCTAACTTCATGTATTCTCTCATTCTAACAGATTTTTTAGCACATCGAGGATGTCCATGATACAATGACTGAAAAGTTGGTCTGAATTTGTAAATATGCATGCCTGTATTAATGTACAGACCTACTCTTAGCCCTGGTCTTGAAAACAATTGTTTCTATCGATGTTGACAAGACCACAAGGTCCATTTAAAACCAGCAAGTGATTTAGGTAAGAGTACAGTAGCTTGACACAATTTATTTATCTTTAATTCAGGCTATAGCCCAAAGGCCCATTTGTTCATTAGCATAATTAAAATTAACTAAGGAGTACATGAGCTTAGCTGGGTCAACATATCATTAATCAGGAAATAAACTCTTAAAACATTTGGAAGTCACTGTGTTCAAAGATGCATCTCACACTTCTTATCAGGTAACAAAATTATATGTAAATTTTCAGTCCCAACCATTACTGGTGAACTGCCTGAGTGCATTCACCAAATGGCAATAGCATGGATTAATGAAGTATTGCCTCAACAGAATTAGCAGGTAGATTTTTAGTTGTTAAATTTAAATTGCGGCATCAGTGTGCAGCCTTATTATTTGAATAGAGTCTGTATTTTTCAGTCTCCACCAGTTAGCGATATTAATTTTATTTTAAATTACACACAGTTCTTCTCCCACATGTCGAAATACAAGACTAGGATTAGTTTAACTCATCTTGCTGTTCATATGCTCACATGGATAGGTAATTATAATGTACCTGAGAAGAACTGAGAACCTCCCCACTTCAACATATCTGGATATTCAGCATAGCTGGCAAAAACAAGCCTGAGTCTGAAGGAGTCAAAATGACTGAGCTAACTTACTAACCATACAAGTACTCTATCTTAGACTACATGAGGGATTATGCAGCTATTTATATTGCTATTGACAGTGTAACCGATTACTGTGAGTAAAGATACTTGCTGTCATCTTCAAGGTTACTAATCTGACAGCTTTCCACACATTTTAAAAGTAGGAAAGCATAGAATGCAAGCAAACACCTTCCTCTTTGGCCTCCATTGGCATTAGAGGCTTTCAGAGCCATACGCGTTCAGGTTTTGTGCCTTGACAAAATCTCCAGGCTGCCAACTTACTGCATGATTTTCTGCAGAAGAATTCTGCAAAAAAATGAACGTTTTGTGATGGTCTCATTCTAGACAATCAAAGTGAAAGTCAATGTTTATTAAACTCAGAAGTCATAACTAGACTTCCAGTTACTACATATCTCCAAATGTGACACAACTGGATCATGATATGCTACGAATGTATTATACCAAAACACGTAAGAAGCAGTAAGTACACAGTATGTTGAAAATACAGTCAGGAGAGCCATTTGTTTTCAAAACAAGTTGCTATGAACATTACACAAACAGCCAATATGTTACATCCAGTTCTGTTTGCCAAATCTTGCTGCTTCTTGATAAGGCAGAATGGAAAAGGAAGAGTAAAGGGTGGTAAGTATGAAATACGCACAGAAATCTAACAGTGTTATTCAAAATCACATGCTAGTTTGTAACCAAACAAAATGTCGTAAAAGGCACGTGATGAACAGTCCAGTTTTTAGAGACAAAATACTGAGACAAAAGGGGAAAGCAGCTAAGAGGCAACAGAATAACAGAGGTGATCAGGTTAGCATAATTTCCTAATTGAGGTGAACTCCTTGAGGGTTCTCCTCAGTTTCCAGTGGAATCAATAACAGACTTCTATCGATTTCAGGTGATTATGGCTCAGGCCCCAACTTCATGAGCTATGCATTATCAACTACTTTTCATCCAGTTACCTACACTCAAAGGAAGTCTTTGCAAAAAATATTCTTCTGTGCTGATAGCTATTCACTCTTCACAAAAGTGCAGAATCTTTTCCTAAAGCAATTACTAGTGGCTGGCTCATTCAACACATTCTGTCTTGTACTTTGTACTCACTCATATTTGCCTTTTTATAAAATACTTACCAGAACCTGTTGACTGTGAAGGAAATCACTGGAACGAACTCCAAGGTCAACATTTTGTTACAATCCAACACACAGCCTAATCATAAAATATAGTGCTTCTAAAAATCTTATATATTTTATACTTGCTGACATCTTAAAACATTTCTTAAGTTAATCTTACATATATCCAACTTTATTCACTTACTTAAAAGTTAAAAAAATATATTAAGAGGCTGAAAGTGTTGGCTTTGCTTCTTAAAGGAAATGCATGAAAGAGGTAGAAGACTCAGAAACACTGTGGATGCTCCCGTCAGGATAATATCTAATTGGTAATTCGGCTGTTGGCAAGGTATTCAATTGCACCATACAGAATCGGGTGTGTTGTTCTGTAATGGCACTGCTAGAAGCTAGGAATTTGTCATTTTTGGAGAGCTGGAGAATTATAGATTGATTTAACATGGTCCAGTTTTCTTACTGAGTGGAAATGTCCACCTTTGTAGTACAACAGACACCCTTTAGAAGTCTCAGTATTCGAAAGCTAACTATCCATTGATTTGGGAGATCAACATCTCCACGGTAAAAGTGTTGGGATTTTTTTCCATTTTTTCTGGCTAAACTCACTTGTACTCAGTTTATGGCCACCCAAACGTTTCAAGGGGACATCAGAGGCAGCAAGCAGAGCAGTCGAGCACATGGTAAAGGAAACTCCACAAACAAATGAAAAGACGACAATGACACTGGCCACTTGCCCAGCATTGGTATTATCTAGTGCAGTGAAATTGTTAGGTTTCTCCTAAGTTACAGTCTCATCCAAAAGAGCATCTGAAGTGCTCTATCAGAAATACACAGCAAGCCTTGCCAGAGGACTTCACATCACCACATCCTGAATTGAGCATTAGAAGTTATTCCCAGATTTCCAGGAAGTTTGTACTGCATTTTACTTCGAGGCTCTGTCTCTGTTGTCTACAGGATCGTTCCTGATCGCCCCAGTGTCGGGTTGGGTCATCTCACTCAACAGCGCTTTTTGGCTGCTTCCCCTTATGATGATTTAAGACAAAGTGCCACCGTACTGGTTCCTGCATTCCACCATACAATTGAGATTGTCGGCTACTTAGAAGATAGTACAGATTTTGGTCAAAAACCAGTTTCTGTGACGTGGTTTTACAGTACTGTACTTTCTGTATTTCCAAAGTTGTCTGCTCATGTATTAGAAAATTTGAAGTGTGATGATGTTAGTCATGTTTCTTTAGGCATTTGGCAAAATACACTTATGTATAATAGCTATTTTTGACATTATCAAATGTTTACATATATACAATCTGTATACTGAGATTATAAACATGTAAGGTTAAAAAAAAAAAAAAAAAAGATATAATCCTTGTTTGTTTGATGTTTAGGTTCAAAGAGTTGCCTTTCAAAGCTTGAAATCCTGTAAAAAAAATCCTATATTTCTTACTCCTGCATGCTGATTTCTACTACAGTATGTTGTTTATCCCTTACATGTGGAAAGTAAAGAACACAAGGTTCATGCACACAGCGTACAAGTTTACATCGGCCAGCTTCTCCTGAGTGCGCATTCCCAAGGCCGGTCAGCATGACCTGGAGCTGCACTAAGCCAAGGGAAAAACCCAACCCTCTCCCAGGCAGGATGTGGGGTGAGCATGTCTGGTACCGTGCGGAACAGCCTCTTCACATCCATCTAATGGTCCCCTGCTAGTTGGGATGGTTTGGGTTGTTCTTTACAGCAAGTCTGTAAAATTCTGCTTGATCAAAAAACAAAAACAGAAGGAAAAAAAAAGAAAAAAGAGACTGCTTTTTCCCTTCCAGATGAGAGGAGGTTCTCACTGTGATCACGGGCATCTGTGTTGATCTTTTGAATTGTCTGAAGAGCAGATGAATGTGCAACGACTCAGTGGTGCTGAGTTTGTATAGAATTTAAAGTAAAAAGTTCTTGCGTCATCCCAGGAAAACGGTGCAGCTAAATGGAAGTCTCCCATAGCTGGAGAGGCAAAAAAAGGGACACAAACACACGTTATACGCAAAGACACACAGCCTGCTACCCAAGCAGTGTGATTGGCAAGGCAGCCCCAAAGACTGGAAGGCCCCCGCACTGCCTGCCTGGAGCTGCCCATTGGCCCAGGCAATAGGCTCATTCCATGTATTGGGTACGTTCACACACATGCCAAGCAGGCCTGGAGCTCCCCATTGAGCATCACCGTGCTGCCCCAGGCCACTCCCTGCCCAGCACAGGGCATAGGCAGAGCCTGCAGCACCCATCTGCAGCGTTCCACTCAGTTGTTTCTCAAATAAAAGGACTGAGAGCAGTGGTGGGAATCGCATCACAAGCTATCGCACACCTGAAGTAAATTTTAGAGGAGTCGTGCTCGTTCAAATATCCACTGTTTGGGCTGACTGAGAATTTGCACTGCCTCCTGGTAGCCCCTGGAAATCTCATTCCAGAAGTTTCAGCCCACCTTGAGGAGCCATTCCAGGTCTACCAGGGCCTGATGCATGCCCCTTGCATCCTGCTCAGCTGCAGCTTATTCACCTTTCCAACATGCTGGAAGGAAGCCATCCCCCAGCCCAGATGAGCATCTCTGGCTGTTTCAGACCCCTGGAAGGCCAAGGAGAGGAGCCAGACTGCTCTTCTCAGCCCAGAGGCTGCCCCAGGCAAGCTTTCAGCTTGAAACAGAAGTACTGAAATCTGGGCTTGAGGTGTGAACGCCACCTAAATAAGTGTCTATAAACACAAGCTCCAGGACTGCTCTAATCTGTGCCAGAGGCTCAGCTTTCAGCAGCTGCTTGAGCTACAGATCTGAGGAAACATCAGCTCTGCTCTGTTTCTCAAAGATCTGTCTCACTTCTCTTTTGCAGAGCTACCAGTAAATTACACCAGCAACAAAAATGCAGTGAAGAGGGACACATACCCTGGCACTTTGCCTGTTTGCTTTCTTCTCCTCATCAGGAAGCGGAGGCATTGGGTAAGGGTATTTTCTGCTGGAAGCAATAGATCCAGTGGACGAAGATGGGGACTTTGCAGGAGACAGTGTCCTGAGATGTTGAAACACAAAATAAATGTCATGGCTTCAGGTCCCAGCACTGCAACAGCAACTGCCATTACTCTGAGGCTTGGTTCAGAGCCAAATATGTTGTCTATTATTAGTTTGATATTGGGGGGACAAAGTTCTTTGATCAGTAGTCTAATGATTTCATGACTATAAACAAAGGTATTTATAGCTCTCAGGAACACTGGAGGAAAAAACAAGATATCCTACTTATTAGAATTGTATTGCATATAAAAAAATGACTTTAAACTGATTTACATGCTAATGTAATTAATCATTTTAAAATTAACAGAACTAGAAGACATAGTGTTATGAACCCTAAAGTGAAGCAGTCATAGTATAAATACAAACTGAACAATGTTTTCTGCAGTGGATGACTAAATGGCAATTATCAGATATTAAGCTTATCTTGTACACCTCCTATATTGATACAAACATAGCAAATGAATCTATTATCTTACAACAATGCATTAATTTACACATACGCATGCACTTGGAGGCCAAACTGTTAGTTGTGAAGGAACAAAGGCATATACAAAGTGCTAATAACAAATTACTGGACATGCAAGCATCATACAGTGCATATTGTTCCAGCCAAAGAAAGAGTCTGATGAGAATATACAAAAATGGACTGATTAGTCAATGGCAATCAGCATTTCTGTACAAGGTGAGTAGAGTAAGCAAGAGCAAGGAAATGTTTGAATCACATGAAAGGCATTCTTTTCAAGTCAATAAGGCAGCAGCACATTATTGACTGAAATTTTATACCCAAGAAAGAACTCTAATGCTTCTGATTTGAGAATCTGCACTTTTCCCACTTGAGAGGTTCCTATTAGGCTCAAAATCTGGGCAGAATAAAAGGGGAAAAAAACAACAACAACAACCAGAGCTCGAATAAAATGAGAGCCCCCCCCCCTTAGCTTTTTGCTCTGTTCTGCAGACTGAGGGCATTTTTCTAAAGAGGCCTCCCATGAGTGCAGGCACATCTCCCAGAGCCTCCCTGAGCACTGCTGCCTGCTATTTCCTGTGTGCCCCTGAAATGGAAGCACTCCCTCAGTCCCCTCAAACAGACTTCCAATCCCCACACACATAGCAGGGGCTGAGCACCTTTAGGCCCCGGTGGTGAGCATCACTACCAACACCATGGATAGCAAGGAGCCCCAGGGAGCAGCCCTGGCCGACAGCTGAAGGCCCTGCTTCTGGGATCTGTACGATCAGGTCCTTCTGACTAGAGAGGGCTATAGACAAGCCAGAGGATCTTTTGTGTTTGGAACTGTCTTGTACCTTTAAATAATTCTTCCTTTGATTTAGACTACCACATCATTTCCTTGTGTCTGTAACTCCCTACAACAGCACATTCTCTTGTCTATCATACAAATAACGATTGATGCCATGGGCAACGAGGTGTCAATGGAAGTTACATGGTGACAGCTCTCCAGTCTGGCTCATGATGCTCTAATGCCTCACGCCATAGCCTCTGAACAGCAGTTAGCAATTTGGAGTCAGTACAATTATTCAAATATTGAAAAGCAGGTCCTTAACACATGCACTTTGATCACCCATTAAGATGAACTGGACATTTTCAGGAAAAAAAATTCAATAACTATTGCTGTGTAAAACAGGAAATTCATCTGTCCAGCACCACAAATCTGGGCACCAAACTGCAAAGCAACAGAACAGATTATTTTCAAAGAAATCCAGGGAAAGGTTCTCAGTGGTAACCTGCCCAGTGCTCTGCTGCTCACTGACCTACAAGTTCTCCATCTGTGCCAAATCTGGACAGAAAAAGATCGCTAAAAATAATATTAATGGATATAAATTCAAAAAAAATAAGGAGAGAAGGAAGGTGCAAAGACAAGGCAAGTAGATTCCACAGATTATTAGAGATCTCTTCATTTGTGGATTTTGCCTAACAGCTTCAGCAGGATTTAAAATCTTGATGGGTAAAGTTCTAATGATGTACCTGGAGATTAGAAGCAAAGAACCAAGCATGTTAGCTCTCGCTTGGTAATTCCTATGAGAAAGCTGTTTATCTGTGCAGACACCATCACTGTCTCTTGCATTCCCATAGGCTCTTCCTATGGGTAATTTTGGCATCACAAGAGTAGGCTGTGGCAACAAGGAAAGTCACAGCCAATTGACCCCTACATTAACACCAATAGGTGACCCTGGAAGGAGCAACTTCGTCCCAGGAATGGGGCACTTGGAATCTTTCCCTGCAGAGCAGGTCTTCTGAGTGAGACCCCCAGCAGCCTGTAATTTAGACTGTAACTCCAAACCCGAGCAGCAAATTCTAGCCTTGATTTCTTAGAAAAGAGAAGGAAATTGGAATGAGAATCAGTTTGTAGAAGCCGACAAATCACCTGTGATAGACCTATGATTAGCTAACCAGATACCAGCTGCCTGATTCTCACTGAACACAAGGTGTGCAGAGCTACTGGGAAAGAGTCCACAAGCAAGCACCTGCAGAGAGTCCAGCTGGATTCATACTGCTGGAGTCACTGTGTGAGCCAGAGGAGAGCCATCAAGATGTTAAGAAACCTGGAGCACCTCTCCTATGATGACAGGCTGAGGGTGCTGGGTTCAGACTGGAGAAGGCTCTGTGAAGACCTCACTGCAGCCTTCCAGTACTTAAAGTGCTCCATCTCTGGAAGCATTCAAGGCCGGGTTGGATGGGGCCGGGGCAGCCTGAGCTGGTGGAGGGCAGCCCTGCCCACAGCAGGAGGTTGGGACTGGGTGGGCTGTAAGGTCCCTTCCAACCCAAGCCATTCTGCAATTCTACAGTTCACCCAATGTGTGCTACATACAGCTTTCCACTGCAGTCAGCAGAGGCCTCCCAGGTGACCACCTTAAACTGGCAGCTTTTAGAGCAATATGCCAGTGGTGAGAGAGAAGAATTCTCCTTCTTGATGCAGTAGTGGAATTTTATCCTATGCTGTAGGGAACTAATATTTTAAAGATTAGGAGGAAAAAGAACAAATTGCCCAAAATGGAAGTGCTTTCAAAAATTATCTGAAACACCTTGCAAACATGATGCTGCCATTTTAGAAGGTTTGGAAGCTCCAATGTAGCTGCCTCCATTTCTTCCTCTCAGCCCCACTCCATGCTGCCCGCTCACCTACAGTCTGCACATGTAATCAATGTGCACGTCACTGCTTGCCTGCATGTGCAATGCGTGCATCCTCCTCGGAAACTTTTCAGGACAAACACATCAAGAATGCAGTTGCACACTTAAAGAAACAACTTTGCCTTCTCCACATAGGCTCTTGACACTTGTTTCTGCTATAGTTAGGTGCTGGGTTTTGTCATCTTTTGTCTCATCTATGGAGACTGTGAGTACACATCAGTAGTCATCAAATGCGTGCCCACAGATCTGAGGATGTGTGATCCTGTGTGACAAATGCAGTTCGGGTTCCTTGATCACCCTTCAGGTTCTGCCCTGCCATTGTGTATGTGCTGTGTATCCCAGATTTATACGTACTTTAAATGAGAAAGAGCCAGAAATGACCTTTCTCATTTATGGGGTGGAAGAAACAGCATTCAGGGACACTTGAGAGTAATGCTAGGGTTAAAGGAAGGTAAGACTTGATGGTTTTGGTCAAGGGAGGGGTCCATTCAGCTTTCATTGGGTTTTCAGTTCTCTTGCTATCACATCCATTAGCTTTCATGCCAAATGCTGCTTCCAGCTGACCCTATACAAGAAACTATGAAAGCAGCCCAACCTCCAACAGAGTTCTAGAGGTTTCACCACCAACCCTGAATGAAGCCATGCACCTAACACATTGTAAGGACTTCATTTCTGACCAGGAAGCAAGATGCCACTACAGTGTGTCAGTCTTCCTGTTGTACAAGCTGAAACTCACCGTGTGGGGAGATTGCTGGGGTCCAGAAGACGCTATGGAGCTGCAGGATGCCTGCACATGCTCCTTGGCAGACAGACATCTGCCTGCTCTGCCTTCGCTTATCCTAAATGGGGGAAATCCTGGCACTGTACGCTGTCCCCTGGTCATACAACTAGATGTCTTGTAACCTACAAGCGTCATTTCAGCCAAACTCAAAGCAGTGGCCCTGACAGATCTGAACTGTTGATGAGCTGTGTTTCATAGTCTAAAATAACTTAATGAAATTCACTTAAAAGTCAGCTCAGTGAAAACACTTCAAACTTGAATACATCAGCCTGACCTGACATCTGCTTACACAGGGCAGCTCTGTGTAGAATGTTAGCAACATAAATTAGCCTATGTTAGGAAGTTGCAGTCTCCTAAAACCACTGATGTGGTGAAGCATTTCAGCATTTTAATGCAGTTCCTTCTGGGAAACAGCCACATGTCAGGCTTCTTCAATGAAAGAAGCACACTAAGGGGTAAGGAGAGGCTCAGCCCTGGGGTGGCTGCAGGAGAGATGGAGGCTTTGCCTAGAGCCCTCATCCCAAGCACTGCTCAGCTGTGCTCTCAAAGTTAGCATTCACATGCTTTAATGGACTCTTCTGCCTAATTACTGAAATGAAATCCTAAGAGAAAGGGTCTCTGACCAACAGCAGAGCAGCAAGGCTCTGCTCCAGCTGCATGTCCCATTGCCAACATCTTTTTGATCTGAGATGACCATTTCTCTTATAGATAATCCATCTAAATAAATGTTTCCATTGCAACTTTTTATTTTTAAATATTCCTGAAGATATTAACTTACCCATAAATATTTGCAAGAATTCAAAAGTAGGCAGTGCCTGCAAAGAGATGAGAGAACACCTTCTCATCTCTGTGGTCTATAATTGTATATATGAGCACTGCATTTGGGGATTCTGATAGTTCATTTTCTGACACTGTTGTAGTTCCTGTGTCTTTTAAGATGCCCTTGACTGCCAGCAACCGTGCCCCTTGCAACAATGCTGAAAGTGGGAAGCAGTTTCCCACCCAGGATTATTGCTGGGGTTACACAGCTATGGTCTGGCACGTAAAATTAACATCTAGCTGAGACTTAGTGCAGGAAAATGAGATTTGTTGAGCTCTTCCTTTCCTATAGAAGAAACTCTCACAGCTGGGAGCTTTCTAGCAACAGATCTACCATTATTATCATTAATAAAAAGTAATTATATGAAGATTCCCATTAGACCAAAAAAAATTTAATAACTCTTTAAATTTAATAACTAGGACACCAGGTATCGGGGAAGCAATTTTAGATTTATACAGATTTTTTTTTTTTTTTTTTTTAAGCTGATTGAGAAAGTTTTTTTGATACCTTCTGTCTCTATTTTCTGAAAATGCCCAGATTTCCTTGGAATTGTAGGAACTGCTTTTGGTTTTTCCTAAGTCTACTTCAGGTTCACCTACAACAGCACCAGTCATTAAGATATTCACAAAATTACAGGGAAACAAGCAAAAGAGCAGTATTCCTTTCAGAGCTCCTTAAAGGAAAAGATGAATCAAAGATTCAGAACAAAAAATACCTCCAGGCTGATGATCTGATGTGAGAGCCTTAGGCTGTGATTCCTAAAATGAAGATCATCTGGACAGCTTGACTTCAGCCTGACGTTCTGGTTTTCTAAACAAGATTTAGTTGTGGGGTTTTTTTGTTTTTGTTTTTTTTTGGTTTTTTTTGTGAATTATTTCAAAGATCAAAACCCAACTGTGTGACGTTCTGACATGCAGCTCTAAGGAACAGTAAATTCCTACCAACAACAGTTTAACCAAGATCACACCTGAGCTCTGGGAGCACCATGCGGTGTAATCTCTCAAAAACCCATGGCAACTCATCCCAGGAGATTTGACCCTTTGCCTTCCATAATATCCCTGCAGAACAGCTCTCTATGGTTACCCTCAGTTAATTAGGACACACAAGTTTCTAAATTTATTCTAGCTTCCCTCCCATTTCTAAAGTTACTGCTGCAGGCAGTCATTAGTAAGTTTCTGTGGAGCAAAATTGTTAATTTAGGTTTCATCTCTGCTGATACAGAGCCCTAAAAACTCACATGGGTCAGCTTAATCCTCATCTACACACACTAAAACGTTTGGTTTATCTCAAATGCAATTAGAAATGTGAATCATTCACTGCAACAGGGAAAACCCTCAGGGCCAGGGTATGCTCCCATCAGTTTAACCTGGTTACTAAATCAAATACCAATTCTAAAAAATGAAAACCGAATTAGGAGTATGCACCCAGGAATTTGAACCTGTTTAGCTAAATCAATTAAAGTGACATATTTTAAACTTCCAGTCTTTAAAGTCTTGCACTGTCTTTGTCTATTGCAGCCAGAGGGCTTCCAGCTATGAACACCCCAGGAGGCAGCAGGGAGGTGAGGTCATGGTGGAGGCTGACTGCCTTGCCTCAACAGCACAGATCCAAAGGGCGTTCGCAGGAAAAGATCTTCTTGCTCATAAACACTTCATTCCTAGCATGAGTTTGCCTAGTTTCACCTTCCAGTGAATGCTGATCATTATCAGTACTGATCTAAATGCCCATCAAGGTTTTGCTCCATGTGCAGATACGTGGCTTTTATGATCAACTAAGCATTTAACTGCTCCATAAAACCAAACAGCTTGAGGTCCTGAAGGCTCTTCTAAGGTTTATCTGGGTTATGTGCCTAAATTTCCTTCATTCTTGAACAAGCTTCATGAACTGCAGGCACTGGAACTGGACCTCATTGCTAACACCACCACTGGGCTCACAATCACCTGCTCAAGTGTCCAGGCACCAACACCCTGACCTGGTCGATGCTGATGAGCACAGCCACAAAATCCTCCCTGAAAACTGGAACTCGTGCATCAGGGATTGATACTCAGGGCTGGCAGGCTTAAATTCACCTCATCTGACCTGATGGCTTTTTGGAACACTTCTCTGCAACTTCCTCTGCAATTTAACAACTCTTGAAAGCAAATGTAAATGATACATAAAAATGACTATTTAAAGCTCTGACAGACTTCAAGGGATTTTCAGTTCTAAAAGTGACTAAAATCCCAAGTTGCTATTTAATACCTTCCAGTGTAACTATGAGAATAAAAGTGCTTCATTAACATCTTGCACTACAACCCCATCACATTTTTCCCCCAAACAAACACCAGACATAGTGAATGTTGCTGCCCTTTTGCACTATTAGTAGGCCCCACTCCTGTGTCACAATTACCATTAAATTTCTATTTATTCATTCTTACTATCCACCGTTTCAGCTAAAAATTGCATATTTTATTCTTTGCATCTCTACAACTCGTTTGAGCCTCCTGTTTGATAGCTTACAGTGTTTTACATCCTTTGTCACAATTGTCTTCCATTCTCTATGCTAGCTGTTTTTTTTTTCAGCTGATATAGACTGCTCGCTCAGTGGCAGGATTACATCTCTGGGAACACAGACTTGTGATTATGTACAGCACGAAGGCCAGCCTCATGCAGAATTCTCTTTAACTTGGAAGGTATTGAATACACGTTTTCCTTTCAAAAACAAGGGATTTGGGGAATAGAACCCTACACTCACTTGTAACAGATTCATTAGTTGTTTGATAAGCAGAGCACAGAGTATATTCTCATTCATTCATTTATCCAATCACAACGCTAATTATTTCGTTGTATGGTGAGGGTAAAATACCACTGCTTTTTTTTTTTCCGTTTAAATTTTAGTATGCACTATATAAGACAGTGGGTAGAGTGAAGGTGTTACGTTTGCTTCAGTAAATTAAATTCTATTTAAGTTAATACTACCTTATTAGTGATAAATACATCTCATGCCCATAAACACTACTTGGCATAAAATGATGAGAAAGCTACTACAAGCTACAGATGATGGTGGGAATGCATGCACTACACACACCCTTTTCAATGGCTTCATTAAAACATTCAGTAAAAGAATTGTAAATTGCACATGAAGCCAAAAACAGACATCAAAATGCAGCAAAAGAAGAGGGGCCCTTTGCACCTACAGTAACTTGTATTGATTTATACAAGGTAGGAGTCTCAAGATATTTGTATATGCTGGAACAGCTCTTAAAAAAGATATAGAATTAATTTACAAAATACCTAAAGTATGGTCCTTCAGTGTTTTTATTCACATCTTCTACCCACTTAGCTACATTATATTCTCTTTTGAACCATGGGTTTAAATACCTGCAGAAAGCAATGGAAGGAACAGAGAAAGCAGAAGAACAAGAATAGAAAATCTGAGAACACACAGCACAAGCTTAGCAAGGATGTCTTCATCCCCAAAATGCAAGTGAATATAGCAAATCAATCAGTATGGATGTAGGGTGAGGACTAGGTAATGTGTACAACTGCATGAGAACCCCTGACAAGACTGGCATGTTTGGTTTATCTGGAAATTCTATGAAAGGATACATCACTCATTTTCTCTCCTAAGGGCAAAATTCACTCCTAGACAGAGGGCCAGCATTAAGCTCCTGTTTTCAACTCCTCTCATGATCTCAAAGTAAGGCTGAAGGGGCATTTGGGCTCCAGTCCTACATTTTTGCCCAGTTGCAGACACAGGTTTGTACCCATCTAGAGCAAATTGCAAAACAATGGCAAAATGAGTATGGAAACTTGGCTTGGCCCTTCTGCAGGAATGAATTTCAGCCTCAATACGTTGAAAGGCTAGACTTGCTTGCCAATGTCGTGGCAGTTTTTGCATTTATGTGCAAACAAACATTTGATTTTATTATTGTTTCCTGTGATAGGACCACAAGAAGCTTTCAAGGAGGTGGGCTGCAGAGCTATCTCCCATTTTACAGAAGTAACCTTGACACCAAACCACCTGTTTTAGTAAAACATGCCTGAGCTACATACTCATATTAGCTACATGAAAACTAGAAATAAAGATGGTGTTTAATTATTTGACAATAATGTTACTAGCAAAGAAGATAACTTTTTTTGACTGGTTTTTCTTAACCCCCAGTACCACGTTGAGGGAATTTCTCCCTTTTCATAACATTAAGAAAAGAAGGGCAGCATAGAAGCAGCAAACTGTCTGGTCCAATTTAAATCTGGTTTTGCTGTATAAAAATGGCAACAGTTTCACAATTATCTGTAACCACCACCTTCATTTAATGGAGATTAGCACACTCTGAAACAGGAAATAACTTGTAACCAAGGGAAAGGGGGAAAAAAAAAAATCTTTTTAAGTTAGTTTTGGTACCTGGGGTCAGTTCTCACCATCCTTACGAAAGGGATTCCATTGACCTCGCTCATGGGAACAGGCCTGAGAAGGGACTGCTCAGGTGGGGTTTGGTGGAGCCAGACCATGCCCTTTAAACCTGCCCATATTTCAGACCACGTCAGAGACAAAAGCAGCGGCACTTTCTGACTGCTTAGGCCTCCTTTTTGGCTCTGGAACTTCTCCCCACCCCGCACAAGCGCAGCCACAGCTTTCCAAACGTTCTCGCCCTCAGCCACAAGTGCTCGCTTCTAAGTAGCTTCCTCAGCTCGCTTACTGATAAGGAATCAGGAGTGCTTCATGCTTTCCAGCTCTGCCTCTTAGGGAAAGAAAATGTCAAAAAAGGTAGCGCAGCACGAGAACTGCAAGTGGAGCCACAGGCTGATACCAGCGAAATCAGGAACTAATAGGTTTGGGTTTTAGCATTAACTATGTGCGACTACATATGTTCTTGGAAAACAGACATCACTGCAGTACTTTTGACTTGATTTTTTCATTTGAAAGGTTCTTCTGGTAACCATGAAACACTCCCAGTCTGGCTCCCTGCATTAGAAAACCAAGTGTAGAGTGGTATCAAAGCATGCAGCAGTTGCACCGCCATGTGGCGGGGTTCCCTGTTCCAGCTGTACCACAGGCCATTGCTCACCACCCCATTCTGCCTGTTACAGAAGTGTTGAACCAGGTAACTCACAGATCACTAAGTGATCCCACTAGTAAGCTCTCAGGCTGATCTTCACGGCCACATCATTAGTGAGGGCCAGAATCCGCATTTCCTTCGAATGAGAAGTTTCCCTTGAAAACCAAGGTGTTCTTACACATAAGCCTACAGCTCAACCAACAGCTCCATTTGGCTTGCAGCACAACATGCAACAGTGCAAAGACCTGGGCTGGGGACACTGGCACCCTCGGGCTGGGAGGAGGAAGGCTAGCTAGCACGGCGGCAGCAGGAGCACCTCAAAGCAGTCACCGCGTCTAGCCGCAGTGGCACTGGGGGATACTGAGGAAAAGGGACTGTAGGGGGTAGAATGCAGCCCAGAGCGCAGGGGCAGGTGAGACTGACCTGTGATTCTGGCTCCCTGTTTGGGGGGGGTCAGAGCCCTCTGGGCTTATGCCTTGGGACGGGGTTGGGTGGGCGAAAGAAAGCCCAGGCTCAGATGCATGGGTTACCCTGCTGCAAAAACACAATATATAATAGAGAGTCTAAGCCAAAAATGTTTGCATCAGTTATAACAACAAGGAAGATAAACGCTTATAGGAAAAGCAGTGCGAACTAACAGAGAGCAGAATTGCTATTTGGCAAAGCACACATTTCCTGGGACCTGTTTTAACACATGCTCCCAGTTAAAATTCAGCTTATTCAAAAAACTTTCATCGTCTTTCTTGGATACCTCTAATCAGTTTTATCAGGCCATTTATGAAAAAGCTGCAGAAACATTTAGCCTTTTGGCATTGCTTCTGTGTGAACTGAACCACTTGCCTTTAATGAAGAATTTTGCTTCAAAACACCTAGAAACAATGTAATGCATCCCAAAAGAGCTTTAGCAGTCTCTGCAGAGCCATACTCCCAGCAATGCCCTGTGCCATGGATCTGCTGTGCACAAGGGGATGCACAGAGGTGTCACCAGGACACATTTCAGGAACAGTCGCATGCAGCCCCTCTGTCAGTGCTGTTCATGAGGGCTGCACAGCCCAGACCTTGCTCAGTGCTTAAAAGAATGTCATTTAAATGACCAATGGCATATTTCTCTGTTATCTGATGCTGTATACAAAAAACGTTGTGCACAGTATGTGCAATTGCTACAGACCAATGAATACGTCGGATACTTTTGTAAGCAAGTGTATTAGTCTGCATCTGAACATTAAAAAAAAAAAGAATTCTGCACAAGGTATGGCACAAATGAATGCATTCTTCTAGTGGGAGATCCATTTGTCTCTGATACTAACAAGAGACAAACAGCATTCCTCCCTGTTTTCTGTCTCAGTAAGTATTCTTTGCAGGGCTTTAGGTGGGCTTTCTGTTTCAAAACAGATTTTAAGATTACTCTGTTTCCCAGAGAAGATAAGAAGGTAAATTTGGGAAAAACCACCACGTATTCTGAGGCATCCTCAACGCAGCTGACATATTTATTTTTTATGGATATGTTGGCCACAGTTAGACTTTCCTCTGTCAATTTTCCCTTCTCTCAGAGCACATTATCTCACTGACCAGACTGCTGTGTGCCTTGGGCAGTTCTCTCTGTTCCCCACTGAATCTCACAGCACATCGTTGGTGCAGTGAGAACTCTGTAAGTGATAGGTTTGCCAAGGAGACTCAGACAGTCTCATGCAATCCAGGACAGGCCCCATCATAAAGAGCCTCTTGTCTCTGCAGGACAGAACGTGCAGTGCTACATTTCTAGCTGGGGTAGCACCAGGGGCTGCTGCTGGGATGAGAGGCACAGAGAGAAGCAAGAACAGCTGAGAATTAGGTGGGAATTTAGGAGCACTTTCAAAAAAAGAAACAAAAAACAATGGTGTTGGGAAAAAGATTTCTAACTCACACACTGTCTACCCAATTATTTTGCACTCTAAGGATCTTGGAGTAAATGTATAGCAGGCACAGAGGAAAAAATATGCCCATTAGAGGTTTTTTATGGCTTTCACTGAAAGCTATGTTCTTCCCACACAATTTTGTTGGGATAAAAAGAGCTGCTCTGGTCTTATTTTTTATGGATCAAATCCAGCTCCAGTTTGCAACTCTGCTGAGCAATAGAATAATGACATAATTAATTTAACCGTGTTGTTTTTATAAATCTTGCTTGAGAATTCAATTAGAAAATGAAGAAAAGCACAGGACAAGCTTCTAAAGAAGAACTTCCAATCTTGTTTTGGTCAGATTAATTTCACTTTTATCAAACTGGCTCATGTGAGGAGAAAAGAAAACGAGGAAAATAACATTCCTTTAAGGGCTTATCAGCACTAAAACCAAGAGCACAGGGGCACTTGATAAACTTCTCTAAAGGGCATGGGGCTAATATTTCTGGTTCCACGTGACCATTTTGGCCACGTAATGCGATAATTACTTTGTGCACCAAACTATTATTTCTGTAGTTTGGAAGACAGAATCTTCCGTGTGAACGTTTCTAAGCCTACTTGATTCAAGAAAGTTCATTGCAGGTGGAAGAAAAATTTCGAAAAGAACAAACTTAACTCCCCAAATCGCAGAAAACAGGGCTCAGAGAGGTGACAGCAGTACTAGTTCCAGCAGGGTTGGCATCAAGCCTGCTTGCCCGTACAGGTGCAAAGTTAGTACTAATGGTACGAGAAAGGGCACTGTCATTGCTGTCATGGTCACAGAGGGGTCATTTCTGTGGAGTGTAAGTGCTGAAAAGCCGGCCAGTGCTTGACACGCCTAGAGATGATGCTTCCAGCCATTCCCCATTCAGTCATGAAAGAAGCCTGAACCAGTAGGATTAAGTAAAAGGCTCTTTCCCCGTGGGAAGCAGTGAATTGATGGGCTCTTCAGTAAATGTAACTACCACATCAATATAGAACACCATATAAGTCATGCTGTAGGGGTCTGTGGATCAGCCACATGGTAAGGACTGCCATGGCTTACTCAAGACTGGCTCTTTCAGTTTTTGCTAGCTTACAACAATGAACTATGAGATACTCTTAGAGAAGATACCTCCCCTAAAGACTCCAGGCAGGTTCACAGAGATACGAATCGCTAACTCTGCAATGGTCCAACCCATGGTGAAGACAAGGGTAGGAAATGAGTTATCAGAAATTCAATACTGAACCAGGATACACTCAGCAATGGCAGTTTACTGTAGATAACGGGCTGTAGTGATGGTGCAGGCTGCCACCATCATTGGGAACTGCTATGGGAATGACTGTGAGAATGCCTACACAAAAAAGAAAATTGATAGATAACTTGTTAAAGAATACATAAAAAGAGGTTGAAAGCCAAACCATTACCAGATCAGCCATTATCAGTCAGCAATCAGAATGGGCCACAGGGCAAAAATGCTTCTGTCTACTTTTCATTACTCTTTGTCTTGGTCTACAAAACAGAAGTATGAAAACTGTACTTTTAGGCTTTGCTGTTGTAAATTCAGACTTACTCAGTTGAATTAGACCGTGGCCTAAATCTTTTGCCTCTGACTTTCTTTCTGTTTCCTCCTATATTACCTGAAAGAAATCAAAGGATAAATACAGGTGGTAAAATATCTTGAAACCAACCTATATTCCATTCCAAACTGTATATTCTCTTTGCATCCCCAACAAGTCCCTAGCTATGACCATTTAAAAGCCATAAGTCAGTCTCTTTTGAATTACGTCAGACTGGGAAAACTTGATATTTAGGTGATCTTCCACTACTTACTGTTGCAACTGTACAGAGCTGAAAACTATTTAGTTTCAGCATTCACTTGAAAAAAATCACTTCAAGAAAAAAAGATACTGCATAATAAAAACCATGAAAGCTGGCAAATGTGAGTGGACCTCTTGAACTCTCATGTTGACTCACATTGGAGAAATAGCAGAAATTAGATCCAATTTTTATGTGATAAAGCTTGTGTGGGGCACTGCTAAATCCTAACTCCAGGTTAACAATAGGCAGAATTTTAAGGAGTCATGCTGCTCTCCTAAGATTACCTAAGCATTCAGAGAGCAGCAATGGCTTCCACTGTGACCAGTACAAAGGTTCACACTTACCTTGCCAAGAATTACTCCTAGGCCTCCCATTTTCACAAATGTCTGAAATATGCTTTGTGTCTGGTATCCTTTCACTCCAGGAATGAGATAATCCATTTGACCTGGAATAGGAGGGCTCAGATGCAGTTACTGTTACGGGTGTATCCTCAACACAAATGCTAGCTCAGCTGTTCAGAGACAGCCACATTGCCAAAGTCAGTGTCATAACACAGCCTAAGGTCTGTCTGCACTAGCAAAACTGGTCAGAATAGATGGCTTATTTCTTAAGAAGTTTTGCTTAAAAGATGTATTTCTGTGCTTTGTAAAAGTCTGAACACTCTTGTGTTCTTCCATTTCTGTTCTCCACGCAGTGCGGGCATCTGACAAATGCTCTTCAGTTTCCAGAAGATAAGGCTAATCACAGGCACACTGAAGTAAGCTCAGGGCTTTATTAATGCTTTATTAATTCAAACTTATATGAAATATAAAAGATCTGAGAACTGACAGATCCACTGAGAGATTCGGTAATCATTTTCTCCTCCTAAGCATCCTCAGGTCCAGGAGTGGCTTGCTACGTACTGCCTTTGCTGTTTGCTATTTTACAACAACAAGAATTATTATAAATTTATACTTTTAAATCTTTGAATGCCTGTGATACTAACGCTTCACAGGCTTTTCCAGCAAGGAAAAGCCCAGGAGGCTGATATCTCAGTCATGTGAACACCTGTGAAGAGATGCCATCAATGTTTCCATCCAGAGCAAATCACAGCCCACTTGAAATGTAGGAAATAGTCCCTGGGCATTGAAATGGTAGCACTGTGACAGGTCCAGCACAATGTTAACAGAATATTTTTCAGGCTTGCTTTTTTGGACTTGACAGTAGCACAAAGTATCTGAACTGGTGGCAGGCAACAAAAAACCTCTCTAGTACAGACAGACCTTAGAAATCATTAGCTTTCCAGAACAAATAATAAACAAAACACATGAAAGAAATGGAGTATGAAACAAAGATACAGGACAAAAGATGAAACACCCTGAATGACGTTCATTTTAAAACAGGTATTTTTCTTAGCTGGAATGCAAGCCTGCTTACACAAACCTATACAAAAATCTGCTTTTCCAAGACTTCTTTTTTCAAAATTTTCAAAATACCCACACGAGAAAAGATTCTCCAACACAAACACTGTACCATTTAAAATTAATTTTTGCTCCTGGAAACAAGTAACAACTCATAAATCTAAAAAGCTGAACTTAGAAATTGGAAATAATTAATTACATACTACCACTGTTTTCTTAATACCATATTTATTAGACCACATGGAATTAAGTTGCACATAGTTTCAAGCCAATATACCTCATGGCACTGCAAATGTACCCCTTCCATATATTTCTCCTTATTTTCTTCAAAAATAGCACAAAGAGAATGGCTTTGCCAACTGCACACGGAGCTACTGACTGCTCACTGAGACAAGAACTGAGATTGCAGTTGACTTATGAAGCGGTTCAAGAATGTCCATCTCTGAAAAGACATTCACAGCTTCTTATAAATTGTTTTACAATGCTGGCTGAAGATTTTCTTAATTAAAGCATCTCTGACTACAGAGGGACTTAAAACATCATAACCTCAGGACCTCAGCAATTATAGAGGACTCACAATGTTTTTTAATGAATTTTCCATTTTTAAATACTTACTTTCTTTTGTAAATAGTCAGAGCAATAACAGAATAAGTGAAATCTGTGAAACAGTGGAAAAATCTAATGCCCTCTTTGGTTACTCATAGCAGCAAGCAAGAAACTACAGAAAGTCTTTGCGGAATCATTTTTAAGACAACTCTTGGCAGCCATTTAGTACATTAGTTCAGTAAGTGAAAGTGGAATAAAATGTAAGTACCATCATCCTTACTATGAGACAGCAAGGATAGTATTCAGAAGTCTAGGTCAACTTAGTGAATTAATCACACCAATAAATAAAGGTATAAAAAGAATTTACATTTATTATTGAAGCAAGACATTGTTCCTTTTCTTTGATTACATGACAAAGATGATAAAAAGTGTTTTTAATTTAAATATTTTTTTATTCAGCAATTATTACCATAGTCTACTTGAAAGCAATTTTCAAGCAGGAACATGATGAAAATCGGACTGCCCAAATTTGGTTTCCATTGGAAAACATGTTTATTCTGGCCTAATTGTAATAATTAGTAGCTCAGGACACGTGAGAAAAATCAGTAATCAAAGCACAAAGGATGCTAACCGTAACATTCCACAAAGAAAGAAGAAAGAATCAAACCTGCTGCAAAACAATGAAATGTTCTGACTAATGGAATAATGGGTGATGGAACAGGTAGAAATCTGAAAATGCGACAGAAAAGCAGACCTCTTCTTAGAACTAGATGCAGAGTTTGTGCTGACTCCAGGAGGCATGTCGCTATAGAAAGAGTCGGCCTCTCCGGGCTTTTTTACATAATCTCCCTGGGGTATTTGTCTGAAGCATAACAAACATCGGAGAGTCAGAGAACATGGCAGGCATGAGTATGCAGACAAATGCACACAGATATCAGTTTCAAGGAAAGAGACAAGGACCATGACCCTCAAGGAAACCTGTTAAACACATACATTCAATCTATGAGAAGTAATTCAACTACCCAAGAGAAAACTTCTGCATATTTCTGACAGTTCAGGAAAGGGAATGATGTGGTTTTAGGAGGGAAAAGCAAGGAGCACTTCACTGATAAACTCTGATCACTGTTTTTAAAGTTGGTGGTTCTTGGGATGGTGGATACCTAAGCTGAGACATTTCAAGGTCTCATTGTGAGGGTTGTGAAAGGCACCCCTGGCAGAATGCAAGCCTGAGTCAAAGAGGAGTTCAGGAAAAGTGAGAGTGTTTTTCCCTCTGGATGATTACTGAGATAGATGCCTTCTTTTCCATTTTTGTGACTGCTACTGAATTCAAAAATAACAATAATGAGTTGTTTAAACTTCAGGAGGAAAAAGATCTCCAGTCCACTGATTATCCTCATGTCCAAAGGAATTTATGCCAGCGCCAGAGCTTCTCAGCTACTACTGATCACCACTACAGATTCAGTCTGCCAAGACATATAAAAGTAATGCCGTACAAATTTCAGAACAGTTCATCCTTTTCTACTGCCAGAGGTGTGGTTTTGGTCCACAAAACAATGCGTTAGGAATTCTCAATCAAGTTATGCCACTTTTGTTCAGGCAGTAAATTGATTGCCAGCTGAAAAACTCCAATCTCAATATTCCAGTTACAGTTCCACCAAGCCAGAAAATACAAATTGCTCATCTGAAAGCTGGCTACATCATAATACCAGCAGTTCAATTATCCCTGCACTGTCCAAGGATTTTTGGCTTCAGTTTTCCCCCTATCAAGATGCACATTTCTCAGAAGATTGATTCATCCTTAGATTATGTCCAACTCCAGACTGGAATTGGTGTCTCTTCATTCCGGGTTTGAATTTATAATGGTCCTGAAGTATTTGAAATATGAAATCACTAATGTACCACAGTACTTGCATGTTATTTCTCTAACAGTTCTTGAGTTTCCATTCTTCAGCCACTACACCTTTTCAGTACTGACAGAGTATGCACAGTTCTGCTCCCCAGGGCTCCTCTAGCAAAGTGCTCTCTCACTGCCTGGTCAGAAATAGCTGCTCCCATACATCCACCTTATCCCAGCTGACAGAATCCTTGCTAATTCACTCCTTTTGTGACTTTCCAGTTCATTGTTTCATTTAGCACTATCAAATACTATTCCTTTAGTAATGCTTCTTTAAGTAATATCTCAATGTCTTGTTTTCATCTTTATTTAAGGACTAACAATAAACAATTTTTAAAAAAGAGACACTGAGGTAGATGCCTGTTTTTAACGCTTGTGGGGCACTCTGTGTACATATCCAAAATAATTCTATTTAGAATAGACAGTTCCACAGAATAGTTCTACAAACTTCATTTTCTTCATGAAATATCTCCGTCCCTCCATCACCTCCAAAAGCTGTAACCTATACTGGTTTCTCTCTGTTCATGCCCACAGACATAGCTGCAAACCGACCACATCCTTAGGAAATGTGAAAAACATGAGATTCTCTAGTATTCCAGTGCTATTCACAGGAGGTAGTCTCTTCCCATACTTAGAGGTCCCTTCCGTCCTCTGCCAACGACAGAATAACTCAAAGGCTATGTATGTGTTTGTGGATGCAACATTCACCACTCAGCACCACCGAACTCCCAAATTCTTCCTTCCTTGTGCCTGGTGACATTTCCTACCTGCCAGTCCAACCATAATGCTTGCTTTGACTTCTTCTAGTCACTGTTTCTGTCTTCTCTCTGAGCTTGTTGTGCACAACATAAAGCTACCAGCACTTTGCAGAGTTTTTCTGCTTTTTGTATTTTAAGTCTGGCAGAGAAAGCACTACACAAGCAGAGGAGGAGGAGAACAACCACAACAGGTAGCAGCAACACACAAAGCAACAGCTTGGATCAGGGGCTGGTAACATGGGCAGAAAACAGGAGAATTTGAGAAAATGGTTCATCTGCAGAGGCCTGTGAGAAGCAGCAGATCTCCTTGCCAGATTGGTTTGTGAAGCAGATGATGGTGGTCTTCTGGGAGCTGAACCCCAAATCACTGTTTGAGTTCTGGCCACCAACTTGAAGTGTAAAAGCTGAGGCCTCTTCTGAAGCTGGTGCTATGATTTGGTTACAAATACATCAGCAGGGTGGCTGTAGGGAATGGGCTCTCCTTTCACACACTGATTTAATTGCACAGTACTTTGCATTAATTGCAAAGAAGCACTGGAAATGAATTTGTCTCAGAAGGCTCCTAAATATCGTGTGAATATTAATTATTCAATCCTCAGATCTCAAGGATAATTTCATCCCTAATAGCAGATTTTCAGCCTTTTACTGGAAATACTCTCCTGTTTTCCTAAAATGCTCTAAGAACTAAACATTACTTTTGCTAATGAGTCCAGTGAAATTGAGATTTCAAGCAATGTGTACAGAATCAACATTAATTTTATATATTCAAGTAAATATTTCTTAAAATATGATAATTCATCACCCCTATATTTTCTTTGCAGCATGTAAATGAGCAAGAACAGATATTTTCAGAATTTTCTAGAAATACATTCCATTACTTTTATCACATACCTCTGTCTTCTGTAGTTTCTTTCCATAAAAAAAGAAGAGAAAGAAATATGTTTACATTATCAGTATGCAGGCACACGTAGACAGTAAAACATATACAGAATGGAAATTTCGCTCAAAATTTTTCAACAAAATCCAATTCTGAAATAAACATCATCATAAACAAGAATAAACAAGGAAAAACACTCATGTTGACGGAAGACGTCAGCACTGACCTGGAAGTGCCCTTCATGACAATTTTAAGTCTATTTACTGTGGTGCTGCTGATGAATGGTGCTCTTTTGCCCTCCACTTCCAAGAGCGAATCTCTCTGGCTAACCTCCAAACTAGCCCTTAACTTCTGGAGCTGTACTCAACATAGAAGCTCAAATTTTCAAATACCTCCAGCAGCTAACGTTGAACTATCATGGCAGCATAACCTGTCCTTTTACTGTCCTAATCCTCTGAGCTTTTTTTCCAAAAAAAGCCTCTTTCCTTATGTATTCCTGGCTGCCCTCAGCCTACCTCAGAGTAATGCTGGGGCAGGGGACATGCCAACTTGTAATGCCAAACCAAGGGGCTGGGTCCTGGCCACAGCACTGCCTGCAGTGCAGCTTGCCTCAAGAGCGCGCGGAGGAAGGACTCTGACAGTCACTCTCACTCAAACACCAGTGGCTAAATAAGCACCTGACTTTTTGTAATGTATGCAAAAGAACTACACTTTCCTGGTTTTAGAAGAAATTCACAGGAGGAGAAATACTGAAAAAGAGCAATCAGATTAAAACAATCCACTTTGACCTTTAGTGAGCAGAGTACTTACAGTTCTAGATCGGGAAAGAAGTCACAACTTATTTACACACTGCAGGTCTTTCTCACAAAAAAAATATGTTTGAATTGATTTGGGGTTAAGCTGACTGAAGGCAAATATCTGTTTAGGGAAACCTAAGGCTTTACTGTCTGAAGGCAAATCTTTCTAAATTTATTCTGTCATTAGGAAAGATTTGTAAATGAATCAGACCGTAATCTGGCATTTCCTTAGTTAGATGCAGTAAAATTACAATCTGGCCGTTTCCAATAATAAAAAGAAATAGCAAAAAAAATAGAAGAACAAAAAAAAAATCTTTCAAACCTGGACCAAACCCTCCAAAAGCAAAATCACATATACATGTAAGAATCCTCTGAGAAATGCTAACACTACAAAAAATGATACTGTACAAATATAATCAAATCTGGATTTCTTTAGATGATGTTTGAATGTTTGTTTCTATCACAAAGTAGCCAATTATCAGATTAAATAAGCATATTTTAACTAAATTAAGAAGAATACAATTTACTTACTTGTAACCCCACGCAGTTATCCCTAAAACGAGAGCCAATACTAAAATGGTGCCAGCAATTGCCCCTATTATTATGTTTGTGCTAACAACACCTAGAAACACAAGAAAGGGGAAAAATATGCACTTTCATGATAAAATATACAAGAACAGTAAATTCAACATCTCTCAAAAATCTTGAACAACTTGCACTCAGATGACTAATTGTAACCAGCAATGCCATCTTGAAGTATAACACGGCCATCAAAAGCTCTTTTGTATATCAAACTTTGAGTTCTATCTGCTTCATGTAACTGAATGCTTGCTGCTTGGAAATTTGTGCCAGGTATACCAACATAATGTCATCAATACTAAACTACTGTATTGCAATTGTATCACCTGTCTAGTAAACAAATGCTTACATGGGAATAAAAGGGACTCTTTGTCTTTGTCTAAAACTTCCCCATTGCTGAATAAACTAAAAAAGACCAGAAATGGCATTCTGGGAGACAGTAAAACTGCCCCATAGAGCAATTTCTAATGACTATATAAAACATTTACACTCTCATTTTTCTCCAATTTATCTTCTTGTATGCAAGTCTCAAGAGGAAAAAAACTCTCACTCAAAAAAATGTAAAAGACTAAAATTTTGTGTCAACAAACTGCATGTTTCCATGTAATAAAAAACTGACTCTACAAACAAAAATGAAATGTAAGAAACTAAACCTTTCCACCAGGATACAAAAACAAGTCAATTTTTGTTTGTCCTAACCTATCAATCACTTAACCAGGTCACTGAAATGTCTGGGGCAAGCAAAGCACAACTAGATGCACTGGTGACAGTCACAAGTGCTGCACCAAATATTCATGAGTGGCACTGACAGTGAGTGCTTCTGCTGAGCAAGGAAGAAAGGGGATAAGGCTCCTACCGGTGCATCGTGTTGCATGCTGGCTGGAATAGTCAGAGAGCTAGTTTTGCTTAATGAAACTTCCTCAAATCCAAGCTTTGCTAATTTTTGTTAAAAAATTATAACTACATACCTTTGTTGATGGCGTCTTTATAAAAAAATACATCATCTTTGATTCGAGAACTGCAGTCATCTCCTCCCCAGAATCGGTCACAGACACACTTTATTTCATTGCTACAAACCTGCAGCCAAAAGTGCCATTCAGAATCAAATAATAAAATTAATCTATTCCCATAATTAAAGTACAGAATAGGTACAGTTAGATGTGCCAACTTTAACTGCCTGCAAAATTTTGCGTAACGTTTTTAATATACTGCAATTTTTAATTTATGTATTAGATATAAATATATTAAACGCATCATTACACTTTATATATGTATTATATTGTAATATATTATGTAATATATCACATAGTGGGAGATACTGAGTACATTAATAGATTTTTAATTCAATGTATATTTAATAGAGCCATCTAAAATTGCTTTAGGAGACTCAATTATTTTTTTAATATGAAAAAGTGGTTAATTTCAGATAATAAAGGGAGTTCTCATACAGTGCAGGAGACAAAAGGCATTAAGAGAGAACAGTTCCTTTGATCTCAGCCAAGCCACAGGGACCTGGACACTCTTTCAAACTGCGTGAGGGACAAAGAGATTTGCCAGGGCCACAGCAAAGCCATAGGCTCTGCACTGACCAAAGACACTGACCATGAGAGCCAGGAGCCAGTTCACTACTCCATTTTCCAGTGGGAATTAACTCTCAGCCAACAAAATCAAATGACTTTATGAATTTCATTGGCTGTTGACACAACAGAAGTAATTAAAGAGAGCACTTGGAAGAACATAGCCCCTCCTTTCTAAGAAATGGGCAACAAAACCTTTATATCCTTCTGAATGCTGCCCGAGGCAATACCAAGCAAGTTAGCTCAAGTGATGGCTGGTAAGATTTTTGTAAAATTAGTATCTACTTACTGTGACTTACTGTGATGCTTAGACTGCAGCACATTATGTTCACTGATAAGTCTCCTACAGTATAGACTTCTAGAGTCACGCTGCTGGCTTCATGAAAGGTCTAGCTACTCTGCTACACAATACTGTATACTTAGCCAGAACGGACAAGAGGAATGAAGAGTATAAGAACATACACCATGTCCTGAACAGATCTGGGTGTCTGTGGTGCCCGGGCAGGTGCTGAAGTTGAAGGATTCGATGGGGAGGCAGCGATGGTCAAGGCACACCATATTTGGCCCACATGGCGTCCCATTCTCCACATAGCCCAGGTCCGTCTCCTCATCAAGCTTCACATGCCCACCACTGTAAGACAAGCAGGAAGATCTCCAGAGACTTGTGCTTTTACCAGACACCCAAGAAAGTGCTCTGGGCTGCTTCATTTCTGTCTGCATTATGCAATGCACAGGACCAGGGAAGTGTATGCACTAGCTAATTTATCTCAGCAGCCCTAATGTGAAGCAAAGCAAAATGGAGTATATCTACATCAAAGAATATAATGATGAAAACAACATTTTTCTTGCATAAGAGTTGTAAGAAACACTGAATTTAGTTATGCAGAACTTTACTTCATCTTGCTGTGAGAACATACCAGGTCTGTAACTGGTATTAAACTAACATATGGCAATGCATTAAGCTGCCAGTTAGCTTTAGCAGTGCAGCAAATGTCTAAGTATTTTCAGCAAACTAAACATGCTACAAATATTAAAGAATGTAGTTTTGAGAGGCCAGAGAAGAGCATTATCTCTCTACTGGCAAAACTGACAGCTACACAAAGGGGTCTGCAAAACAGCTGTGCTCTCCATACACAGTAAAGTTTCAGAAGGTTAAAAAGTTTGAGCTGGAATAATGATTACTTCTTCATGGGACACTTCTTATTTTTATTTTTTTATGTAAACAGTTCTCGACTTCAGAATGAGAAACATCCTTTTCCAGGCAAGATGTATATTGACAGCCCTATTTTCAGGATTTCCAATTACCTGCAAGAGTAGACTTTACCAAACTGCAAGACCGATGAAGTGATTTCACCATCAAGTTCTCCAAGTCTGGGCACACTAGATATGTTCGAGCACAGAAGGTATCCACAAAGCACATCCCTGCATTGAGAGAATAAACAGATACTCACTTTTGTGAAAGAAAATTCAAGAAAAATGCATGATGAAAAATGTGTTTTTCTTCACTTGCTTTTGCAACATATTTGTTATTCTTTGCTTTTTTTCTCACTGACAGAACTGCCATAAATAATGTCCTATTTCCCACAAAAATTATTCTCCTGAGAATGAGGCTTTTTTGTGATGTATTATCAACAATGCCCTGCAAATGAAGAACTGTCAAGAACAAACCACATCAAATTGATTTAATATCCTGTTAAGGTTCAACAGCTGTCCCATGGAGAAGCAGTAGAAGCGGTCTCTGACATATGTTAAGGAATTAGAGACACAACTTTCAAAGCGACTTTAAACTTGTATGCAGGGACTTGCACATTGTCAGACTAGGAGGGTAAGGCCTTTCTCATGTTAATGCATATTTTTCACTTAGGAGTTTGTGAAGGAACAAAAGTAAGGTTACAACATCTGCACAGAGAGCTGGGAAAGGATCTGTAAGCAGAATTAGAATGAAAAAAGAGGACATGCTTCTGCACAGAGGTCTCTTCATGCAACCTTGGGAACTGAAGAAGGGATAAAAATCCCACACCAGCTGTTTTTAAATGGATCAACTTACTGTTTATTGCACTGTATCCAAGAGTCCTTGTCTCTTCCACAGTTTCCTTTCTCAGTCCCTTCAATATTCAACTTCTCATAGCAGTACCTGTCAGCAGCTGACACTTCTGAAACAGAAACAAATCTCTTCTCAGGTGATAAAGACTTTGAAAAGCCAAGCCCTGGGAAACAGGGATGCGCCATGATAGTAAATAGAGCTTTCCAATCTGTCAAATGCAGTATCATGGTCTGCAGATGTGCTTGGGAACTCTGCAAGATATGCTTAATAAGAACTGAAAATTGTTGACAGGATTCTTTTAAAATTTTTGTTATAATTGACCAATTTTATTGACTCAAAATGTCCAGAAGCCACTGAAATTAGTCAATAAATGTCATTATGGGTTCCCTAGGTTGTTAATAAGAAGTTAAATGTAGAACTTCAGTTTCATACAAGTAAGGTAATCAATACTAGATCAAGAGCTGAAAAAGAGGAGGGAAAAACAAAATGAGGGGGAGAAAGGAGTGAGGTGGAGGGAGGAGGTGTTCTGTGTCTCTTTTCATCAAAGCTAACCAGCAAAGCTTGCTTAGGAAGCACCACATTCAGCACAAATACCAAAGGTTTAATATCCTTATAGTACATGCCAGAGGTTTAGATGGGAGATGCTCCCCTGAAACCTCCAGGTAAATTGTTACCATCCAAGTAATCCTGCTGTTTAGCATAGGCTTTCCAAAGCCATCAGTACTTTTGAGCCAAACTCTAAAACAAATTTAAACTCAACTTTCTGTGCCATGCATAAGGAACTCATCTTCAGCAATGCCTGCATTCCTATAATCTCCCAACATAATGAAGCCATTCAAAGAGCTTTTGTCCTGTCAAAGGTTCTTTGTAAACATACCACTGAAACTGTTGCAGTCTGCATGCTATTAATATAAATGTGTAACATGTCTGATGTCCAAGAGAGGTATTATATGTGACCACGTAGAAATTACTGTATGCTTTCAACACAATTGAGTATGTAAATGGCACCTTTTTGTACTGCAATGCAACCTAATTCCTTATTTCCCAATCATAAAATGATCAAACCTCTCTTACAGTTAGAACACTGCTAATCAAACATAAGGCAGTAGAAAATATCTGCTATAGCAATAGAAAAATAACTGCAGATATGCTGTGCTTGGCAAGATGATATACATTTCCACCCAGACCAAAAGAATCACTCATTTTTCCCTTCTTGCATGTGTGGTTCTTGCACATATGCAGGTTTGTTTGAACTGCCAAAGCTTTAACTGAATGATAGCTAAATACACACTTTGCTTGACAAAAGTAATCTGCACAGCCAGTGGGTATCATTTCAGGAAGCCTTGTCTTAAAGAGAGACATGCAGTGCACATGCTGGACTGTGCTCTTCTTACTGAGTGTCCACTGCAATTTCTTTGATCTTTCCTACATTTCAGAATAGGTCACAGCTCTGCCTGATGAATAGCTTATGCCACAAAAAGGAGCAGAGGATGTGTTATTTGGAGAAGTAGGTGATGTAGTCAGCACTAGAACATCAACAGAAAAAAAAACAAAACATGGAACTAAGAAAGAAACAAATAAAGTTAAAAACAAGCATAAAGTTAAGTTTAAAACTGAGTTTAAAGTTCTAGGAGTACCAAAATTACTCAAAAGAAAAACTAAAATTCAAGGGCAAAAATCAAAATGGAGCAGAGTTCTGGATCACAGCACGCAGTCCTGGTTGTTTTCAATGGGCCTGAGCATTCATTTTCCCATAATTTTTTCTCAGGAAAAATTACTTTTCAAGCCACATGAATGATAACCAACTTAGAAATTTTATTATTTACTCACTTTCACCCCAGATATATTTACACTGTCGGTCCCTGGTTTTACATCTTCCTCCAAAGCAAATGCCCTAAAAAGAAAGAAAATATATACAAACAACTTCAAATAATTTGCTTATCAAACAAAAAAAAGCATTTGCAAAATATACAGACTTGCTATATTTTCTAGCAAGACAAGTAATACGATCCTACTTAAATGCTTAGCTCCAAAATATGACCTGCACCCAAAAAACAGGAATTTGATGACAATGTCCAAGGTGAATTCCAAAGTTCTTAAACCAAGCTCTATAAGATATAATCCATAAAACCATTAAGAACATAAAAGAAATTGAAATAATTACCTGCCTGTTATCACATGAATATCCATCCATTTTATGAATATTGGGAGAACACTATAGAGAGAGAAAATAACTAATAGATCATTCAGAAATGCTTGGAAACAAAGAGTACAAGTGGCATATAGAATATTATCTCATTTTCATATTTTCCTTCTGAGCTTACACCAGTTTTAATAACAATTTTTATACACTGTACCATATAAAAAAGTAACACTCATATTGACCAAGATACAACAGGCACTTTTTTCATTTCTGGGGTATAAGACCTAAAAATTACCTGACTGGAGTTTCCCGTGCAGTTCTCTGCAATATCACAATCATTCACTGCTTCTCGACACAAAACACCCTTAGGTTCAAACTGAAAAAAAAGGACACAAAATCAATATCTTGGTTTCTCCATGTCATGCCTTAAATGCAATACTTTCTTCACATTTTAACTAAAATAAAGAATGGGAAATAGTAAGGTTCTGAATGAGGGGGGAAGGCTTTCCTTCCCCTGGCAGGCATTGATTGCACCATCTGAGCCACAGACTGTTTGCAGGTGTGAGTGGCACTGCTCCTTGAGCCATCACCTCACCCCCAGGTGATGAGAGCTGCCATGGGCCCCAGGGACCTGTCACACCAACACTGCAGGGGCATTATTATGGCCAGGGCCTCCACATGTCTGTGACTTTTTTTGTTTTAATAAAACACAGAGGGAGAGATACTGATATTTGCGAATTCCTTTAAGACCTAGAAGACTATAATGCCCTAGAAATTATCATCATGGTTATTACAAATTACAAAAATTTCTGCTGTAGAACAGAAACTATTCATAAATATACAGAATTAGGTATGATTTGACACCAATTTCTAATTGAATGGGGCTTTAAGAATGGAAAACGAACAAGTGACCTAACAAACACATTTACAATCTGATTAAAGACTGTGCCACTGACCTGTAAAAGCAGGGAGGCATCCCATAAGGGCAACCATTGGTGCCTCTGGTCACGGACGTATTTCAGATCTCTTATTTTGCCTGAAGGCTTCTTAAGCCTGAGCTAACCAGTTCATTCTACAGCTGCATGGCTTTCTGCTGCATGTGCACACACGTTTTGTTTGGGACAACTGCTAACTCTATGGCTGTTGTGAACAAGTATGTGACTCTAGCACTTTCTCAACCTTAAGTTTAGGTTTACCCACTTGTCTCTGGAAAGATGCAGACAGCAATGCTGTCAGAGATACTATGAGATGCTGGGATGTACACCCACCATGTTTTGTTTGCAATCCCTTTTCCACTCCTGCTTTCAGGTAGAGTTCAGCAGGAAAAGGTAACCTCAAGTTTGGGTACTGCTAGTAAAAAGTCCTTTGAGTTGTCCTGATTAATAGTTCCTAGGGATGTAAGTTTTACAGAATGCTTCCTTTCTGCTCACGCTCCCTGCTCTTTACATGGACAAGCCCTTATCTCATTTGCAGAAATAATGTAGGTACACAAAAGCTTAATTCTTTTTCTAAGATTCTTCAGTGTGGTGCCCATGTGACTTGGATACTTGAACAAAATCCACCCACACTGGCAATCTGCTGATTTTTTTTATATTACATTAAAAAAAAAGGAATGTCCTTAGGCAAATGTGATCTGTTCCAGCCTAATCTGTGCATTTTCTTTTTACCATTAGGATGAGCACAATCAAGAATGTGGTCTGCAGTTAATAATGATCCTCCTGAGGAAATGAAACCCTCAAATGATGAAGATAAAAATATCACACATAGTATACCACCATGGTGTTAGCATCATTAATAATAATTGCCATTATTATTAAATGAGCATCAACAACTATTTGAAGTCAAATTTGTCCGGGCTCCCTTGCAGCCAAGACCTGGCTAGATCTCTTTTATTATTTACGGATGTATCAGGAAGAATATCTTGCAGTTTACATAGGACTCGATTCGTTTTACGCAATGGGATTTCAGTCAGCACAAAGACTAGGGGACTGATAGCTAAGTGAAGTTGAAATGAGGTGTCTTTTAGATGAACATTTCTGAACACTGCTGCCAGGTCTTTTGACTTTTTTAAATCACATCTTCTCTCCGGCCATTTAAGGTACGATTTTCCCATTCAGCCTCACAAATACAGAACAACACAGCAGGCATTATGGGAGTGGCCCCTGAGTAAGCCTGTGCACGTATTATTTCAGCCTGATTCTGAAACCAGAAGGCTTTGATTCTTCTCCACTTCTAATCATACTCTCAAACTGAAGAAGCCAAGCCTAAAACACAGCAAAAAGCCCTGGACAAATCATTTTCCAGCCTGTTTTAAGAAGAGACAAGAAGTACAGATGCTGTGATGCCTGTATCACTGCCAGGATGATGCCCTTACCCGGCACTTCCGACAGCAGAGCCCGTTGCTGCACTGGGAGCCTGCTGTCAGCGTGCAGGTATTGCAGCACTCTCCTCCTTCGCTGGCACACTCCTGAGGAACACAGACATTTGTAGCAGAACATACAAGAAAAACAGATGAGCCCCATAATTCTCACATTCTTTCTTAGCATGCTACCTGTCTATGGACATCTGTCTATGGACAGATTCTTCACCAGGCTGCTAGGCACCTGGAGGCAGAAGAGAGGTTGCACTGTGAAATATGAAATTGCTGCTTGCTATGAAGTATAGGAAATCATTTTCCTAATTCCACAATGTTGCTCATCAAGTTCTGAAATTGTAGCACTGACCAGGTTATACTTCATCATTTTTAAGGACTGTCTTTGCATAGGTAGATATTGTTATTACTCTTCAGAACTGAAGTGGTGATAAAACATTTCTGTTTTATAGCTGGCCTATGTTGTGCCAAACATGATGGAAAAATGTGAGAAGTGAAGAATTTTATTTGCCTCGGGACCTTAGCACTGCATGTCTTCTTCCACTTAACCCCGAGCAGTGATGGGCAGCTAGAGGACCTTGCTGCTAATTTAAAGCACATTGCACTTACTGCCGCTGTCCCACAGTCGCACTCTTCTCCATCTTCCACAAAGCCATTGCCACATTCTGGAGGATCCAGAAGCTGCAGGGCATAATCAGAAATTGAAGAGAATCACTGTCATATTTATTCCACAATTGTCATTTTTTCAGCTAACATTCCAAATGCGTTAACCAAAACACGGTGCCAAACTGAGAGAGAAGCAGAAACAATACAAATGAAATGTGCAGAGACCAAACAACATCTAACTCAGCAGTTACACTGAGTTACATGGTGTGTTCTGTGTCAGACCATCGTTTTTACAGCAGATTCAGTCTGAGCAGAAGTCATAATTATAAACAAAAGGTGTGACAGTAAAAGACAACTTGTGAAACAACTCCACATTATCGCAACAGGAGTTGTAACTCAATTATTCTGGAATCATATGCCCCGGCTTGAATCCTGCAATATACCTTCAGAAAGGATAACCATGAAGTCATTTGAGGCCAGATGGCTCAGAAATGCAGGGAAAGGGGAGAGGCTGGGATTTTTCACCAGTTTTTGCAACAGTTGATTGTTATTTCCTTTTATTTTCAACTATCACAGTTGGGAATTTGCAACATGTGATACAGGCAGATAAGTGAAGCTGCTAAGACTTCTTCCCTTCCTTTTCCATTCAGTCTCCCCACCAAACTAAAACTTAAAATGTAAAAATCTGCATGTTTGTAGTAGCACTGTCCTTTCCCACCCCTCAGCACTCCCCCCAAAAAGAAAGAAAGTTTTCCTTTTGAGCACAGGAAAACATCATTGCGGCTTTTATTACATGAAGGAGAAGGTATAGAAGTGCATTACCAAGTTAGTTTAAATTAGAGTTCATCTCTTAAACAAGGATCATTCTAGAAACCACCCTACTCGTGAGCCACCTGCACAAACACACTGCTGGTGGTGTACAGTGGTTCTCTGGCTGCTGCTTCTCTGCAGCCCACAGGATGGAGCATCACCCTGCAGCCGCCTCGGTGCCACAAACCAGCCCACCATTTGCAGCACACGCTGGCAGCTACTATTAGATCCCCCACTGAAATGGAAATTTGACTGCAATATGCAATTACATTACATATAAGCAAGCAATTATCTGTCACGATTACTGAAGAGTTGTTTTAAACTGCTCGTTTCGTATTTTTCCAGATATCTTAACTTCTTCGGCATCTCTAACTGCGCTGCTCAATACAGACAAGCAGATGGCACAGAGAGAAGAACCCAGCATAAGACACTTGCCAGTTTCCTGCAGTACACTGGCACCACTAAACGTGAAATAAAAGAACAAAAACTGGAAGCAAATTGCATAACTTATCCCCAAAAGACACTATATAATTCATCTAATTGCTTGAAAAGAGCTTATGGTCAATCTGCTCCTGGAGTTGATTTTGGCAATCACAGCTGATATCACAACAGAGCACTGTTGAATGCTGCATTTTGACACATCTCATGTTTCTTGAAAACCACAAGTTGGTGTTTCACCACCCTTACTAGGAAGCACGTGTGCTTGGCAGCCTTGTGAAGTAGACAGACATCCACTGTTTATAACCTCAACACAACCCGAACAGCAATACAGAAAGAGTCTAAATCACCCTGGCTTCTGCATCTGACTTTCACATTTTCATATGCCACTAGAAAAAATTGCAAATGCCAGTAATCTAAATTGAGATCAGAGTAATTGTGTTTTTCAGAGTGACAGATGGGTAAATGAACACAATCACTAAAGCAAGCCCAAGTAAGAAAGCATTACACTATGGAAACAATCCACTCAGCAAAGTAATAAAATGATCAGCATTACTCTCTGTCTGCAATAAACTTGGAAAAAACAAACTTTTGAAATGCAGGAACATTTTAAAGAATGAGAAACCTTGCAACTTCTTACTCAATTACAGTGCTTTCTCCTTACTTTTCTATGTTATTCCATGAAAAGGAGATAACATTTCAGAGATAAGCACACAGTTTATCCAGATGTACCCCAGAACTGACTTTCTTTTTGCATTGTGGCCACCTCAGCCACCAAGTCAATTTTTCCATGTCGTACTGTCTTTCTGCCTTAGCCTCTTTCATCTGCTTTTTTAAAATACAGCCATTAAATAGGGGATAATATTAATTATATGTAGAAAAGACTCAAGATTACTCTAATTAATTTACACATTAACATGCGCTTCAGTAAACGGAGCAGATCTATACTGAAACCCTGTTGCAAATCCTACATCGTAGAACTGCTTACATCTTGGCTGCAGTTTCCTTAGCCCTGCTTTGCATTTATTTCCCTGAAATGTCTCAGTTCATCATTTTGTAGTCTTCGCACGCACCCTGTGAATAAAGCTGTTTAGCTGGTAAAAAATTCAGACAAAAGAGGCAAAGAAAAGGAGATATTCCCCACTACATTTCATTTCCAGTACTCATGCAGCAAGACCTCCAATTTCATTCTTAACAGGCAAATATGGAGGGGATGTATCAGCCATTCAGGCAGCCCTGATGCTTGTGCAGCTCCCTCCCAGCAGCTCCATCGCATCTGCTCCCTGCTTCTCAGGGCTCACTCTGTTGCTCTGCCTCTTCCAGTATTAAAAAAATTAGTCCCAGTTTTCAAAATCGTTTCTGAAAGTCACTGTGAAAACTGTTCCCTCTTCCCAAGAGGACGACTACCACAACCACCTGTAACCAATTGTGGTTGCATAGCTGTGCTCCCCCCACTGCAGAGTGTCTAGATCTTGGAACAGATGTGAAAGAAAACTATTCTTCATCTTCCAAGGATTCTTGCCCAAAGACACCAGTCCTTCACTCTTCTTGATTTCATCTAAGTTATAATTCTCACAGAAAAAAATACTCAAGAATAAGGTGATTCTTACCTTGGTTGGCTTATTGAAAAGGCAGGCTCCACCTCCGTTGTTTAAAAATTCGTGATACTCTTCAATATCACACTTGGAGAACTTGCTTGGTAGATAATACCTACAAAGAAATAAGTGCTTTTTATAGTACATTTTCTTTCTTCAAAAAAAGAGGAGGACAAGTGTAATATATTTTAGAAAAGCTGCTAAAAATACACTGCTCAGAATCAGACGGAAGATATTTGCTTGCAACATTCTTTAAATTTTAAATAATTTTAGTAAATGAGAAACATCTTTCAACAATTACACAGAGCTCATGTACAGTGAGAAGACAAAAAGTTTCCACTAAGTTATTTTATGCCAAATATCATAAATCCTAACAGTCACTGTGTGGTTCTCACAGACATGACCAGTTCCACTACAGGGCCTGTTTCAGAAATACAGTTATTTCTTCCCGTACATTCTGCAGTGGACAACAGCTGCCTTTCTCACACGTGGCCCTTTTAAAGATTGCTTGTACTTCACTCCTCTCTTAGTTGAAATTGCTCTCTTGGCCCACTGATTTTTTTATATAATACAGTTATGCCATGTTTAAATGTGCTTCTAGCAAACATGAGCTAACATTTTAGTTTCCTTCTCTCTTGTGCCCCATGGAATGGATTTCATTTGAGTACCGATTGCCAATCTGAGTTGCACTTAATACCAATCTGAGCTTTAACCAATGCAAAAAGACTTTGAATTGCTTCTTTCCACAGGGAAAGAGTTCTTCCTAAGGTGACTTAAGTGATCTTTATGTTTAGGTCCTATGCTAAGTACCTATGCTTCAAACAGATTTTGGAGTCTCAAAGGCTTCTTAGTATCAGTTCAGTATTGGATAAAACAAAATATTAGCAGAAGTACATCATAAAATAATCCTGCATTGCCAACAATGATAATCTGCAAAACATAATTGTTCTTTACAGTCTCTAGTGTTTATGATTTAGGTCTAAAGACTGCAGAGAATGTGGAATTCGCATTGTTCAATAATAAGCTATGAGTGCATATATTTGTCGTATGCCTAATTATTTTAAAGGTTCAGACTTCAAATAAAGAATGTAAAGGCCATTAGATAAGTAAGCTTTTTTTTTTTTTTTAGAAGAATCAAGAATGTCTCCCCATATCGGCTTTCTGTCATATTGAAAATCAGAAAAATCTTACACAGTTTGCTTTTAGGTACACAAAGTGAAAAAAAGGCACACATTAATATTTTCAGTACTTTGAATGAAATATGCTTTATATTGTTCAAAATAGTTCTTGCCACAAAGCAACTGTGAAATTTGCAAGTGAGATCAAAATTGCTTTAAAAATTTGGAGTACTATCTGTATCTCATAATAGACTCTTGTTTAATTTATATGTATGAAGACAGGTTTGTAATATGGAGAATTAAGTTCTGAATACACGTACTAGGAAGCATCATCAATTTCAGCTAACAGCAGAAATTTACACATTCAGTAGTCCTCACATAAAATCTCTTCAGTGACTATTTTATGTGAGCATGAGAATATCAAACCTCCCATGGGAGCATTTTTTCTAGCATTACCATATAAATTGTAGGATGAAAAATGAAAGACTGCAGTAGAAGTAATAAAAATGAGATATGGGCAAGGAATTTGAGCACAGGATTTTAGGAATTTTGATGTGTCTTTGTTTCCACAATTCAGCAGCAAACTCATGAAAGAAAAGAAGCGAAACATGGTTCTGCTCCTCTGCAGAACCTGGCTTGGCTGTTGAGCTTCTGAGCACTGCAAGTGAAGCCAGTTGTTACTAAAAATCCTTATATCCTCTCATTAAGTTACTTATTCACATATTTATAAGTGTCTATTCTAAGTATATTTTGTAGGTAATAGTTTGCTTTCTGAAAAATAATAATTCACAGAAAAAATTCCACTGAAATGCAAAATACAAACATTTTCATGCTTTTTCTTTATGGCACTGTATGCAGGACATGACCTCCCTCCAGCGAATGTCTTACCCTGTGTCTCCCATTATGCATCCAGACCAGGTGTCCTCACACTTACACTCACCTGACAACAAAGTAAAATTTACATCTTGAATCTTGAGAGTCCAAAGTACATTTCTTATCACAAAAATCACATTGGAATCAATTCTACTGCAGTTTTAAATATAAACTGAAAAGAATCATTTGTTCTTTTATTGCACACCTTAATTTAAGTGTGTCAGTGCACACTGAGCCTTCTTTCAAAATCTATGCATGATTCTTTGTAATCCTGCACCTTGAAAACATGCTCCATGTTTATTTCCTTCCCTTCAGTGAAGCCAAAGGAAACTGCAGTCAGCCTCCAGCATTTGCATATCACAAGGCAGATCTGCCACCTTCTCCCATGTCATTATATTTGATTCCCAAATTTTCAGTGTCAATAAGAGAATCAATAGGACCCAGCAATTTTACTATTTTCCCCTTTTCCTTACAGCAGTTTAATAACATGCAGCTAGAAAATGAATACTGAATATGTAAGTAGCACAGAGCATCCTACGTGTTGGAGTATTTTTCAAAATAAAATTATGTGCACTGCAATAACTTTTGCTTGCAGATGTACCTCTGCATTATGTACTGTTTCTACAATGTCTGAAAACAAAATCCACGGAAACATTTATGTTAGTCAATATAGTAATTATGTTTTTAAATGTAAGGCTTTCAGCGCAATGAATTGTCATATGCCACTTAAAAAAGCACAGTACTAATGTTGTTTAGTGAAAGTAGGGAGGAAGAGCTGCTTGTGGGGATAGAGGACTGACGAATTAAAGCACTGCAGGTTAACAGGCTATCAGGAAGTTGAAACGCAAGGTTACAAATAGTAGATAAATGGCAGCAGCAGAGTGATAAATACAGGAGATTTGGGTAATATAGAAGAGGAATTCATTTAAGGCAGACAGGGAAAGAGATACGTTGTCAAATCCATCCTTCGTAACAGGACTGAGGGGGCTAATCATCATCCCTGAGTCTAATAATGTCTGTCTCTCTACCTCCGCACTGCAGCATAGCAGTCATTCAGTTTGTGGGTGTTACATCAATCTCCCTGAAATGAATGGTGATAGACACCTTTTTAATTTATTTTTAACAAAATGATGGCACCAGTGCTACCAACAATTAGGGCAGGGGGAAATTGTGACATTTAAATAGAGGTAAACCAATGGTAATGTCTCCTCATTTTATTAGAAGTAACAGTATTCCAACATTGTAAGAAACATTACAAAAGAACATGTCAGAGAGACACTGGTAAGATTCTCTTGTTAAAATCTTCTCTTGAGAGGAGGTGAAAAAGCATACAAACTTACCACTTATTAGTTTTCTTCTGTCTGAGAAAATGCCAATATTTTGAGCTAATGTCTGTGCCAGGGTAACTGCCATTAAGTCAGGCTTTCCAAACTGAAAGAAGTAAGTAAGGTAGGAAGAGTAATCAGTTAGGTACACATATCTCTCTCCACACTCAGCACTGCTGAGGCTGCACTTCAAGCATTGTGTTTAGTTTTGGGCTCCTCACTACAACAAATAAATTGAGGCCCTGGAGTGTGTCCAGACAGAGAATGGCAAGAAAGCTGGAGATGAGTCTGGAGCACAAGTCTTGTGAGGAGCAGCTGAGGGAGCTGGGATTGTTCAGTCTGGAGAAGAGGAGGCTCAGGGGTGACCTTATTGCTCTCTAAACTACCTGAAATGAGGCGGTGGCAAGGTTGTAGTTGGCCTCTTCTCCTAGATAACTAGTGTTAAGACAAGAGGTAATGGCCTTAGGTTCTCCAGGGGAAGCTCAGTTTGATGTTAGGAAAAATTTCTTCCCAGAAAGAGGGGTAAAGCATTGGAGCAGGTTACCCAGGAAAGTGGTGGAATTACTGTCCCTAGAGGTGTCCAAGAAACGTGCAGATGTGGCACTGAGGGACATGGTTTAGTGGGCCTGATGGTAATGGGTTGACAATTGGACTTGGTGATCTTAGAATCATTAAGGTTGAAAATGATCACTATGTTTCTATAATCTCAGGCACAGCCAAAGCTTTTTTCATTTAAAGGCAATAAAAGGCAAAATGAGATTCATAATGTTAAAGTAATTACTTCAGAGGAAAACGAACATGCGCGGAAGACTAAACGCTGGCTTACAAATAAGTTAAGAAAGTCTGCTTCTTTTTTTGTTACTGTAGTCACAAGTATGAATGACAGAATATTACAAAAATTACACTGTTGGAAAGTGTATTTGAGCCCATGTCCAACTTTATTCACGTTCTGTTCTTCATTAAGACTTCCCTTCCACAGAGCAGTGCTAAGGCTCTGCATCAGCAAAGCAGCAGCAAGATATTTTGAGGAACTGCACTGATAAATTCCCTGCAGACAAATTTCCACCACTTTTCATCCATCCCAGTACCCACACCTACCTCATTCACACCTCCGCCTTTAAGCAAGGAGCAGATTCCACCAGTGTGAGCTACACCACTTCGACTGCTCTGAAATCGACTCCCCCTTTGACAAAAAGGAACATAAAAGAAAGTTTACCCTGCTCATCCCACAAGTTTTGCACCTACCCATCCTAGTATTTATCTTATTTTCAAATGAGAAACGAGCAAATGTCAGGTCCCATCACTATGTTGAAAAATTATGCAAAAATAAAATGAGAATCACAGATAACACTCACAAAACTCACATGACAGACAGTTTCCAGAAAAATTTAACCATCTTCCCTCCTCATTCTCACATTACCTAATATAAGAAAGCATAAGACAAGATTTCCTATCTCACCATACTTTTGTTCATAGAAGTGAGGCCTGGCACAGCTGCCCACAGAAGCTGTGAGTGCTCCATCCCTGGAGGTGCTCAAAGTCAGGTTGGATGGGACCCTGGGCTGCCTGAGCTAGAGGGGGAGCAGCCCTGCCCATAGCAGTGGGTGGGAACTGGATGGACTTTGAGGTCTCTTCCATCCCAAACCATTCTATGGTCAGTCATACTTTAGCAAGTGGTTTTCTAAGTCCACACTTTGACACTGCTTTGGTGCATGCTACAGAGTGCAAGAGAGGCCGCTGTGCTTCCAGTGGGGGGCCCGGGAAGAAGACACATGTCCAGTTAAGCAATGCAGATGTGGAAAAAAGAAAGGGAGATGCCTTGTGGCTCCCTGATGGGTCAGAACTCCCCAGAACTGCAACTGATCTCATCCAGGTGGCAGCTGCACTGTAAGCCTAAATTTAATGATGCCTTTGATGTTGACCAAGTCAGTATGAATGACTGCCAGTTACTGGAGACAAAAGATACTCTGCACCACTTTAGAAGTACTGATCCAGCCAAGCCAATGCACACTGGTTTTCTCAAAGGAAAACAGAAAAACAACATGGAACAGAACACAATGGGCTAACTGTGCTGAAAGTGGAAGTTGATTTTTAACTGGTGTGCTACCAGAGCAGTCAAGCAGTCACTCGCCCTTCCCACTCAGCCATATTTTACTCAAGGACACAATTTTAGAACTGTATTCCCTAAGTAATCTACAAATACAATATATTGAAATACCAGTGACAGTGGTGTTACACGTAGCACTGGAAATTGTATTACAATGTTATCCAGTGTCCCTGTCACAGGGAGACTGTTACTGTGTCCCTTAAAGACCTTACAATTTCACAGAAAAGGAATAAGAAAGATGTGGGGGGAAAAAAAATGATTCCCATTTTACAGTTGAAGAACCGAGACACTGACAAACTAAAATGTACAAGTAACACTTAGGGATCTAACTTCACATAGGAAAGCAGTGACAGTAATTAAGCATGCGCAAAAAACTCCGAGAGGCTGGATAGTGGTTCCCTACTGGAGTCATGTGAAAATGAGGAGTTAAAGCTAAATTTGTTCATATAGCTTCCTATCTCTCAGCAGAGAGGGATAAGGGCTCCAAGCAGAACAATCTACCTGGCCTGTCTCCTGGGGATAAAAATCTTATCAAGAGCGTCTCTGTTATTTTTTAGATATAGTTTGTTACACCAATCCTATTATCAAAGTAATTTAGAGGTTTAGAGATAATAAAATTCCTTCCAGATTATTATTCTTATATCATATATCTTTCTGAAGGACAGACTGTTCTGAGGATCCAATGCTCCTTTCAGTAATCCTGCAGCATGCAAGTCATTCAACAGAGCAAGGCAGACCAGAGTGCTTCTTAAGCAGGAATCTCATGGGTTTTAAAGCCAATATTCTGCTTTTACACAGTTCAACAGTGCTGCCTGTGCTCTACTACTAAAGAAGTGAATGTACAAGGTGGAACCATGCATCACCCTCCTGCACTCACAGAACAGGTAATTGCACAGGACAGCCAGGAATTAATTACAGTGCATGCAGCTCAAGCTTAATATGTTAAAACTAAAAGGGGAGCAAAACCTCTGGTTGCACTGGCAAGCACATGGTGTGCTGTTTTAACTTCTTCCCACCTCCCCTCAGAAATGTTATTTTCTTTATTATTGTGGGTTATACACACAACAGAAAGGAGACGCGTCAGGCACTCGTGATAAGCAACCCCCAAGGAAAGGAAAAGAAACAGTAAGAAAACATCACACGAGATTACGTACGAAAAAAGGTGAACTGCATCACTTTTCTCTCTGATAAAATCCCTCCTATATTTCATAAACTCACGCAGGGTCACCAAGGGGTTTTCAGATATGGTGAACTTGTTATCAGTAGCCCAGGTTTCCATGGCAACCAATACTATCCTGGTGTTAAGCTGTTCTTTATATATCTAGTACATTAACAGAACGAACAAATAGATTATGTCAAGGAGAAAGAAGGTGAGGTTTACCCCTTCTTTGTAACAGGTTTCATTCTTATATGACAAAATATTTAGCTTGTTCTAACACACTTTAGGTTCCCCCAGGTGCTTCTGTCTCCCTTAAAAGCAACAACAAACATGAAAAGAAAGTAATATCTAGATTTTAGGCCTAATTCTTCTATCCCCTCTCTTATTCCACAGAAAAAATCCCCCTAAGGTCCTGCTCAGGCAGAGGATCATAGAACAGAGGTGAGGTTTTTGACACAATGCTACAGAAGCTTTTCAAACAATTCAAAGATTTGGGGTTAACGGGCATCTTATATTGTCCAGCTCACTTCAGGGACACAAGAGATATCTCTTATGTCAAAAAATCCTTTTGTTTTCACTGCTTTCACCTCTACAGGAGTATTTAACCTCTCACCGGCAGCCATACATTCAATACTGGGGGTTAATACTCCACATTTCAAGAGTAGTAACTACATTCTTCTTTTTTCTAGTAATGCTTTTTCAGAATGAGATGTAAGAGCCAGCAGCTTATCCTGCTTAGTATCAAAAATATAATGCGCGTAATCCATTAGTATGTCCCTATTCTAACTCATTACTCAAATGATTTTCATTTTTCTCTTTTTTTTAAGAGATATTTTAGTGTATCCTAATTCTGGTAATTTTTTAGATTTCAGGTAGACAACTTATAAGCTTGAGTTAAAAACTATCATATCTAAGATTCTCTTTAAACTTCCAACTCAAGATCTATCTGTTAAAGGATACTTAAATGCCACAAAAAAATCTCTAATGCTTTATTTTAGACAAGGGCTGACATGGCTGACTTCAGTTCTAGATGAAAACTGGTAATCTTTGCATTTGTTGTTATTAGGTACACCATAAAATAACAGCTCCTGATTTATCAGAAGGAGAATCATATGATGATCTCATGCGTAAAAGAACATTCAGTCAAGTGATACTTACTAAATCTGCCACGTTCACAACTGACTTAGCATAGCTGTTTGTGTGGCCAACTGATAAGCGGTGTTTTTTACACTGCAAAACAAACACAGATAAATTACAGGTATGGATTTAGAAAACCAAGCTCCTTTTCCCAAAAAGCCCACTAAGTAAAAAGAACTATGCCAACAGGAGAGCCTCTGTGTATGGTTTGGTCTCTTGTGCTGAATGCACATTTCACAACTGTTATAAGGAAAGCATTCTAGGATCTTCAGTGGAAAAAAAAATGCTATGGGAACAGGAATCAATTGTTAACCTCTTTTACTACTGAAGATACTTTTTCATGTACTCTTGTCTGCAGAAACACAGACACAAATGAGCACCATGAGTATGAAGGTCACAAGTATCTTAGAAGAATTCAGGACTTAAAGGCAAAGATTTTCAGAAATGTTTGACCATCTTGTGTCCCAAGATGCTTGATTTTGGAGGGAACGTTTTCTGGAAGTTGGGATCTTTTAGTGTATAAGAAGTGTCAGGCAGTTGGCTGGTGGGAAAGGAAGGTTTATGAGCAGGAATGGAGAGAAAAAACACCGAAAAATGAGGAAGTTTCACTTACTAGAATAACAGAAGAACAAGACTGCAAAACTAAAAATGGTATAAAAGATGAAATGGATATATGAAATAAATGGAGGTGTCCCTGGACCTGGGAGCTGCTGGCTGAGTCCACCTGCAGTGCCACATCTACTGCACACATAAAGAATGTGCACAACACGCCTATGTGCCATAGGGTAAGGGATGAGCTGAAAGCACACCTCCTCTTCATGGAATGAAATTATGTAGCTTATTACAGATGTTCAAAGACATTTGCTTCAGAGAACAAACTTCTAAGTTGGCTGATTCTTGCATTGCCAATAATTAACCAAAAATTAGGAAGCACTGTCTCCAGACAAACGAGGTCCCAGTGGAAATGTTGCAGCCTCAGGTCTTCAGGATAAACATAACACTTCAGAGAATTCAGCATCTCTTATTGTTTGTTTTAATCTAAGAAGTTCTTGCTACTCTCACCAAACTGAGCTGACAAGAGTATGTTGGTATCACTAAAATTGTCTAATAAGAATGATAAATTCCTTTTAGACTCCTATTGTCTGATTTTGCCAGTTTGAGTAAAAGAAAGAAGTTGTACCTTGCAAAAAGGACTGACAAAATGCATAGACACACTGATCTCAAAGCCACAAGGAATCATAAAATCGTCTAATAAATAAAATCAGCAGTTTGAGGGGCATCACTGGTCTGAGCTTTACCTAGTTGCTTCAGGATCAAATCCTACCATTTGTGTTTGAAACAAACACATCTTCAAGAAGTACCCTGTTCATATTTGAAGAGTGTGAGAGATGAAGAGTTCATCATTTCTTTTGCTACGCCCTTTATTAATTAATAATGAACTACACTGACATAAATCTGTGCTTCTCTAAGCCCTGTTTTTCTTCAATACTCTAAGCCTTCTTATGCTTCTTTCCACTACATTAGAGAGCCCATTTATGTTTTTCCCTAAGAAAGTACTCAAGCTTAACAAAACACATTTCTCTAAATTTATTCGGATGTATCAAAAAAATCTAGTCAATATTAATCTTCCCACTGCACAAAGTCAATGATTACATTAGTGATTGCCGAGCTGCTGCACTGAAAACAAGTGCTCAAGAAAGTCTGAAAGAAAGCCATCAACTTAAGCCCCATTTTCATTAGCTACCTTTTGATGCAAAGTTTTAATTTATGATGCTTTCTCTGATATGTAGGACTGCTTGCATTCTTGGTGAAATCATCTTGCTATTGTTCAGACATCTCTATCAACGTGAATCTTTTTTCTTAAGGACACTGCACTTATTCTGGCCATATGTTATTCTTTATTATTTAACACTTATACGAAAATTAAAACAATTTTATTCTACTGGTAAACATAAGATAAGTATGCCAGCCTTACCATCAGATGATCATTTACAATCATTAACTCAATGTATTTTGTTTCTTCTTCAATTTTACGTGGAATCTGACGAACCTACAGAGAGAATATAACCATGAAAAAGCCTAGTGATGGCAGAATACAGAGAAAGTATAACTGATAACTAGAAACAGTTTCAGCAAACAAGCTTCTCACATATTTTTGTTAATTGTCTTAATTCCGCTTTTAGATTTTGACAATACTTCTTGTGATTAATTATGCCACAGTAAAAAAATCCTTAGCTGTACTCTATGAAGACAATTGTAGGTTTACACGTTTGTCAATTTTGTCTGGATTTGCAGTAAAAATGAGTAAACATATTTACTGTGTAACTGGTTGGGATATTTTGTGGAGGGTGAAAAGGAATGGACTGGGTTTTTTTTTTCAAATATACAGTCCTCGTATTTCACCTCCTCTGGAACACTTGTTTGAGCTTAAACAATGAAATCAAGCATTTTAATCCAATAAATTCCAAGTTTAGGTTTTTTGAAAGACAATTCTCAGCGAGGCCCACATATATAAACTTTCTATTTCACTGAAAAAGTAATCTTTCCTAAGCTATTTTTTATTGCACTGCTTGATTCATACAGTGAATGCAGTACCCACCTCCATCTCACACACTGCATTTAGAAACATTTATGACAGTGCTTCTCCATGGATTTTTCCAGAAGAAAAATCATTACATCATTATGATTCAAAAATGCAGAGTAATGGCTAGTTTAAAGAAAGACAGCAAACCACCTAATGTAAAATAAGATCCTCATGAATGATTTTTGGATTTTTTCCAGTTTCTTTCTCACTTCTTTTCTCAATCTGAGATGGTTACATTACTCAGAGAGAAAGTCATCTTCCCTTCTCACTGCTCTCTGTTTGATGTCGCCAGCACTGTTCAGGCCCTTGAGCCAGCTCTATTTTGACCTGTACCATTATTTCAGCTCCATTCCTAAAGCAAAGAATTGTTTCTGTCTTTCCAAGGTACAAATACAAGTTAATTTCTTCTCCCCTTTAAGAAAATGGAGACCGAAATATCGCTTTAGAATATTTATTTTAAAACAAAGGAAGATAAAATAGGTACTTGTCACCATTGCAACATAAAAGTGATTTGTTAATGTTTCATTAGTTAGGAGTTTCTCAAAAAATACATATCCAAAATAGGATAAAATATTTTATCTATTATTTTTTCCATGTGCAATTTAGCAGTGTTTCAAAATTTTATAATATTGAGAGAAATGCTATTCTTGAGATTCAGCAACAGATTAAATGGAGCCTATGTGAGGAAATAGCTTGTGCTTTTATGAATGTAATGGAGAGGGTCTGCTGTGCTTTGGCCACACACACACATCATAGGGTACCCAAAATTCTCTTGAAATTGACATTGTGGTGGCACCTTAATGAAAGGTGACAACATAAGCACTTAACTATTCAGGTAGGCACTGTACAAGAGAGTCCAGCAATCCCTTGTCAACATTAGATACCGCTTTCTGTTATAGCTATATCATACATAAAGACCTCGTGCCAGTCCAGGAGCAGCAACAGGACTCCATCTGGATGAAACAGTTCAGCAGACACAGAACAAACTTGATAGCATATTACTTATAAACAAGCACATTGGTGCATACCTGCCTTCTCCTTCTTTTGTGCCTCGGCTTTACAACAAACTTCTGTGATGTAGCATTCATGTGCCAGAACTCTAAGCAGAAAACACAGGCAAACCCATTGAGCGTTTACAAAAATACAGCCCAACAATTAGTGACCCCAATGCTTCATGACAGTAGTATGGCATTCTTCCATGCATCAGATGCAGAAGCAACGCCTTTTTTCAATGTTCTAGTTAGAAAGGAGGCAATGTTACAGATGCTTCCCTGTAACACCGTTCTTATTAAAAACTCTACTAGTGATAATCTGGTCTGCTGAAACAGATGATCTGGAGGTGTTGTGCTTCAGAAAGCACAGCAGATGTTCGATGCCAAAACTTCACCAATACTGGGGATGTAATATTAGCACAGAGCTTCCACAGAGCAAATCACATTTTTGGAAATTCAGCAGGCATTCACAGAGCTCTCTCAATAGCTACCTAAATTAATAAGAGCATGAAAGGCAGAATTAACACTTTAAGAAGATTATATCCACAAAGTAAAACATGTTTGAGTTGGGAGAAACGTTGTGGGATTTTGGCAGTGCTCCCTGTCAATACGATATTCTTCCCTATTAATCCCACTGTGTCTTTGATTTGATAAACCTCTATCAGTAAGCACCAAGTAGTTCATTTTTTTTTTGCCAAATCTATTACTAGCCACTGATGGAAAGGAACACAATATAAACCAAATAGAAGACAATGCTTGTTCCCACCCTCGCCCTCACAGCTCCATGGGGGGGCTATAAGAAAAAAGGGGCCAGACTTTTTGGCAGGGTCTGTTGCAATAAGACAAGGAGAAATTATTTCAAACTAGAAGAGGGAAGATTTATATTGGATATAAAAATAAAGTTTTCTATGATAAGAGCAGTGAAGCACTGGAACAGGCTGCCCAGAGAGATGGCAGATGCCACATCCCCGGAGACACTTAAGGCCAGGCTTTACTGAGTACCAGATATAGCTGTCCCTGCTCAAGGTCCCTTCCAATTCAAATGATTTTATGACAATTCTACTTTTCCATCTTCTAGATTCAAAGCATCTCCCTCACCTTTCCCTGTACAATAGCAAACTCCTTCCTTATCTTGTCTAAACATGTTTACTATTTACATAGCCCCACAAAGACTTTTTCTGAGTAAATTAAGTGCTTGTGCATTCTGTAACCTTTTTACTTTGCCTAGTTTCTTTCCTTCGTATTTTCTCTAACTTTGGACACCCTTTAATTCCCCAGGAACTGAAGACTGCAATAATTCCATGGCAATTTTACCAGTCCTATAGAGAAGTAGACAGCACTATGGAAGATGTGCAAGTTAATGGACTCCAGTTCACACACCTTTATAGACAAATTTTGATTGTGTTAAAAGCCCTCAATACTTCAGCTTCGCTAGTATACAGGTTTCTTACAGCACTACAGTTTCTCACCCACTTCTGGTGTTGTATATGACACGTGTGTAGTGCTGCCTGTGTCATGCAATGTATGTTACCCCCCTGTTGACAAATTTGCTGTTCATGAGTGCTGCAGATTGTTCTTATACTGTTAAATCAATTTGCAGTGATATATTTTTTTAACATGCTAGCTATGCATGTAGAGAGCTATTAAATTAAGGTAAATGTTAATATTTCAAACAAGCCAATTAATAATCTTACCTCTCATACTATAGTAAAATACCTGCAATTTCTATTTAAGGTTCAAATACACTTGAATACAGTAATATTTGGAACTTGATAGAGCTGATAGAGCTGTTATGCCAACAAAGGCTTAAAATGAGAAGCTGAATTACCCATCTGACGAAGTTTCACCAGGGATAAGAGCTAATGTTAACCTGGAGTCGCTATTCAGTTATAATGCAAACCATCAAAGCAAAGCTTGGACAACTGGCATTGTCTTGGCTGTATCTGGACAATTATGCTCTCATTTTGGTGCATGAAATTTGCAGATACCCTTCTATGAAGGGGCCTGTGCAATCCTAGGCTTAGGAACATTTTCATGGATACACCAGCACTTAAAGATTTTCTGTACGAAAAAAAGATCCATAATAAATTAAATAATACCCGAGGATTTCTATCTATTGCTTAAAGGCCTGGAGCCTCCAGAGCTCAGAATGATAACAAACCAAATCTTCACATTTTTAAAAATAAATTTATATTTGATTGTTCTTTGGGTATGTTGATTAATTCAGTCTGTGTTTGTGCCTCTGAACCTTTCGCTTGAGGTTTCTTGTATTATCATTAATGAAACTAGTAACAATATAACTTCTAAATCAATGAAATAGTAATTTACAACACGTGTATGGGATCCCGGATAACTTGACCAGCAAACGTGAAGCTTTACCCTGCCATTGGAAGTCAGCCATCTCGAGGGGAATGCTGCAGCCATTAGCACTGACACATTAGTACACATTAACACTGCACCATAACTCACAAGCTGGATGAATTCACACAGGGTCCGTTTCCAGCCAGAGACCCTCAGGCTAAATAACATGACCTGCAAAATCACCCAGGAAATGCAGAGCTGAAAAAGCCTAGTGGAAATTTTGACAGGAAGATATTATCTTGAAAAAAATGTAAGGACAACTCAAGTGACCCCAAAAGGAAGGGACATCTGTTATACACTACTTGAAAAACAACACCTTCAATAAATATTGTTGTCTAAGACAATGCCAGGGCACTGTCTGAAGACAGACTGAGAAAATGTACAGTCTACTAAACTATGCAGTCAAAGGCTCCAAACATGCTAAGTTTTTGGATGAGCTTTCCTTATTTAAAGTCATTGCTTCTACGTGCTATTGTAGAGTACAATACAATTTATTCTTTTCTGCAATAGCTATTTTCTTTTTTGTTTGTCTCTTTCTTTGTTGAATTCCCAAAGGGCAAAAGAATGTAAAAAGTATATTGCTATTGAACTGTGGTAAAATAGTGGGCTTTTACAATTACTGATATTGAGTAATCCCTACCACTTGATTTTTTTCCTTTCTAACATCAATATAGAAGCTCGTGATGCATCCAGTCCATTCCTAATGCAGAGCTGAGTGGAAATCTGAGCTCACACACTCTTCAAAAGATAAAAAGAAAATCCTGACATCAAGGAACAGCTGCTTACGCTGGGCAAATTGATAAATTAGGAAAGTATTAAGGAACATAAGAAATACCGATGCCATAATCTAACACAGTGCTCGCTGTTAACAATAATGACTCTGTGGCAGTACTTCCAAAAATAAAAAAAAATTAAAATGAATCTATAAGACAAGCAGTTACTTGCAAGAATTTCTTAAAGAAAACAACAAAAAAGGAAAGTTAAGGCAATAGAGCACACCACACAGACTGCAGGGAAGACTCGGTGCAGGAGCTGTGCTGGTGGGGCAGTGCAGGCAGGGAGTGAAGGAGGAGGTGGGGTATGGTGTGCTGCGGGGCTGGGGATGAACACCAGAGCTCATACTGAGGAAAGGGTGGACGAGCAGATGGCAGTGGGAACAGCTCTCATCCTCTGGAGCTGTGGCTGTCCAGGAAACATGACTTAAAAACAATCTTACACTGAATAACCAAAGACAAAAATGGGGGGATTTTCAGCCAGAGCATAATTTGTTAAAACTACCAAAACTTCTACAACAAGCCTCAGAATAATGTTTCCAAACAGCTTCACAAAAGCAAATACAAGCATGTAGAAGAGCGGATGAGATACTAAGCACAAAAAGATATCACCTTTTCTCCACATTACAAACATTTCTATAACTCAGACCACTAGCATTCCATAATTAAATCTCCTTTTCAACATTTTAAACAAAGTAATTCTATGACCTCATGATTTTAATTCAATCAAGGGAAACATCTTCCATTTGAAAAGCCAACAACTATTTACTTGTTATCTATGGTAAAAACAGAGCTATGCAAGAATATCTGGATTTCTGTGGAAAAATCTGAAGCCTTATTTTGACAGATCTTTTGAGAATCAAGAAGATTTGGTGGAGGTGAAACAGGTGGGTTCTGCTTGCAATGAATTCCTTTTCATAATTTTTAAAGCAGAAAATAATTATTTTACTCCAGAATCTTGCAAACATAAAATTGAACTATTAAGAAATCTTAGGAGACTGCTGACAGATATCTGTAAGTACCAGCTCTGGAAGTCCCCTGTTTTAACAGTCTGAGAAAGAAGACTCCTCTCAGTCACTCAGCTGTGATTGCATTATTTCCAGACTTCTAAATGACATATCCTTAAGAAACTCTGATACAAGATGCACTCGATCAGTCAGCCTCGTGTTCAATACATTGTTCTCATTACTCTAACATCTCCGCAAGCACACGGAGTAACCATGGATCATGTGTAAGGTGCACATACATAGTAAGCTTCCAGATAGGACGGGGACAGCATGCTGTGCACAAGCACTTTGTGCTGCCCTTCCACCCCATTCCATCCTCTGCCTTGCCTGGCCATAAGAAGCAGGGACATAAGGCACCAAGCTGGGAAAATGTTACGTTTAAAGGCAGAAGGATTGCTTCTCCAGAAGTGAAATCAAGGTGACCCAATTGTAGCAATTCCCTTGGTTGTTTAGGTTTTTGTTTTGTTTTCCCATTAATTCTCTGAACAGTTCTGCTTTGCTTAACAGTTAACAAAGCTGCATACGCCACGCTTCAGAACAGGATGATTCATCTTTTGGGCAGTGCCCAGCATGGTAGGAGACCAGATCCCACTGTTTTCATAGAACAAATAATACTTGTGGCAATAGCACTGGGCAACTGGAACCTCCATCTAAAAAGAAATTAGCCTAGAGTTGATTTCTACTAAAATGAGTGTCTACAAAGGGATAGATTCATTTATCTAGCATTTATTTTATAGTGTAAGAAAATGCATCTGTAAATATTGCAAATCCTTGACAGAACAAGGATAAGTCATAAATACTGCCATTTTTGCTTCAATTAACAAGCCAACTTCTCAGATGAAAACTGATTTTTAAAAATTTCGTCTTATTCCACACACAAACTGAAGTGTTTTGGGGATTACTACAAGAACTTGAAACCACTTCCACCTCCAAGGTAATTTTATTTAAATGAATATCTGCACTACAGTCAGCATCACAAGAGATGCTGAATGAACTGGAAATTAGAGGGCCCAAGAACAACAATAACATACCCCTCAGGCTTACACTCACACCATGATACTCACCCTGTATCTCAAAATGGGAGAAATCCATGAAAAGTTATGAGCTGTTGGCAATGTGAGGTTTATTTTCATCACTTTTAGGCTACCCTATTCCTTTCTTTTCTATAACTCTTAACAAATAATGCAGTCTATAGACTGCAAGACTTGTTAAGTGAAACATACACCACAACGTGAAGGTCTGGGAGGAGTCTGATTCATTGGATTCAAGTTTTTTCAGCCCTTCATGTTCTTTTCCAGTGCCTTCTGTGTTCCAGATCTATTTTTTTCAGTTTGTTTTTTTTTTTTTTTAATAGGAAAGAGATATGCAAATAAACAACTCACTGTCAGAAGATTATTCATCAAAGATGATTAACAAATCTGATCTTAGACTAAAACAAATCAATAGCAATGAATATTAAAAAAATCATACCAGATGGCAGGTCATCCAAAGGAAACTCAAACAACTTGGATTTGTAAACAGAGTGGAAATGGAAGTCATCCTGAAATAGTAAATAATTGCATGCATTAAAAATCAATAATCATGATCTTTGAGCCTTAAAAAGACAATTCTAAAGGGTCCCTTGCTATTCAAAACCTACATTAGGAAAAGTGCAACCTGCAAGGCACCATTTCTTTTCACTCTTCTCAGCTGTGGTGGGATTGCTATCACCACAGTTACATCTTTCATTCGAAGTATGTGAGTACAGCAACAAAGACGTTGAGCACACTTAGAGATGGACTTAGGAGAGCTGCCCAGGGAGCACTGTGAGAATCTTGGGAGCTGCTGCACCCAGAGGAGCAGAGAGCAAAGCAGGAGGAGAGGGATATAACAAACCCAGTGCCAAAAGAGGGGACAGAACACTCACAGACATCTCAAGCTGGCTCCAAGTGACACTCAGCCTCCAGAAGTGCTGTACTGCTCTACTTCCAAGTGTTCTGGAACATGTACATGTATCACTACCTGATTTTTGCAGGATTACTTCTGTCTGTGATTAGGAGGACTCAGAAGCTGAGAAGCTGAGTTAATGAGCTGGTAACGAAGGGAATGAGTCTTATACCTAATCTGTACCAATGAATGCCTGTATTCCACGAAAAAAATACAGCAGGACTACCAGAAGTTCTACTTACATCTGAATTGTAGTTTTCATCTGGTTCAATAAGGTAAGTATGATTTCCATCATAGAACATCCCACTGGCATAAGCAAGAGAAGTAAATTTAAAACAAACATTAGCACAGTATTGAAGTAAGTTTAAGAAGCTCACGTATTTAAAAACAAATATTTCAGAAGAGAAGCAGTTAAAAACGTTTTCAGGAACTGAACATAATTCTGAATCTTTTTTTTGTTTCTTTGCTTTAGAAAGATACTCGTTCCCATGATGATATAGATAGGTTCTACTTTTATAGATAGATTCTACTTTCTCCCACAAATCTTCTCTACAATATGCAAAAACAACACAAAAATCCAGCTTAGTGCCAATCTCATACAGATCTACTTGCAATAAGGGCTCTGCTTTCAGAATTATTCATACAGAAGTTTTCAAACTTGCCTACAGCTTTCCCACAAATAAAAATAAATTGAACTGATCTTAGATTTTCATGGTTTTGATTTACTCTTTCTAAAGTAATATTGCATAGTACCAAGGACAAGGGACATAACAGGATGTTTGAGATGCTCCAGTAATAACAATTACAATAGATGGTCTCTTCTTCTCGAATTAATTCATCTTTCTAGAAAAAGTCAATGCTATATATAGCACTGTATCAGTACAGACATTATGTGATTTTCACGATAAGGAAATTAAAACCTCATCATATGAACTCATCTTATGAGTTGTGATGAAAAATACAGATACTGAGGACAAAGCCTTATGCCACATCCTTGGTTCTGGTGAACCAAGAGCTCTTTCTTAGTGGCACAAAATCTTCATAAGTTCTATTACAAAGTACTGAAGTGTTAAGGCATCCCAGATCAATGAAGACAGCAACGCCAAATGTTCTGGCACTACAACTTGAATACACAGTAAAAAAAACACAGTCCATTCCTACAATTATGCTTTCTATTACGAGCTACTTTAGGTTTATTTATGTAAAGAGGTTAGGGAGGCATTTCTTATATCACTATTTTGATCTTCAAACAAACCAGCGATTTTTTTAAATTTTCCCTTTACAGCAGTGACATACATGCATGGTTGGAATTAGGCTGTATCAGCATGTCCCTTTCAAAATGCTCCTAACAGGACTTTGAGCCTGACTATAAATCCGACCTGCAAGTTAAAACTTGGCACACATTACAGCAGCATAAAAGCATTTATTTATTTAGATTACTCTTTAGTAACCTCCTATACTTTAAAAAAAAAAAATTATCAGAATTATAAATGACAAACCCTGACACTTTTTATTTAACACAACTTAATTTTTAATCAGCAAAATGTTAATTCTGCTCAGGGCCTAATGCAGTGAGTGAAATACTGCCATTTCATTTCTGACTATTTAGAAATGTAAGTGTATATTAAGCTTGTAGACTATGACATCTCCTGGTGAGCATATTTTTCTTAGTATCACTTTTACAAGGTTAACCATTCAGCATTCACAGAAGTAGCTTGGGTTGCTGAGTCTATAACATACTTCAGACTTTGCCATGAGCACACCCACAATTCTGTGCTTATTCTCCAGGAAGAAGCACTGTCTGTGCTCCTAAAATAAATACTCTAGCACCTGCTGAAGGTTTCTGCCTCAGAAAAATGTAAGATTTGGGGACTTTTGGGAAGGTGTGGAACAGTTCATCATGCTAAACCTCCTTCATTTTCATTACAGTTTTAAGGACAGTCTGCAAGACCAAGTGTTGTTAACAGATGACTTCTTGTGTGAACGTTGTACTCAGCAGCACTGGCTTCTGATCAAGTCACTTAATAAAAAAAAAAACAATCACAGCTGACCCTCAGATTTGACTTGCCCCCCATGGCACTTTTCCAATGACTTCAATAGTTTTAGACTGTCAAGGTATCACACTGTGCTAGAGAGAAAGCAGCAGCAAAACACAAGCTATCTAAAAAATCCACATTTGGGTTATTCAGAAAAACAAATTTGCAGACACGAAAGACTAGCTCGCAGTTACAACAGCAGTTTATGTATTTACCACCAGTGGGCAGCAAAATCACAGCACAACTGGTTTCTGTGTGACTGGCCTCCAAAAGCGGAACCGAGCTCAGCTCAGAACTGAGCACAGATCATTTATATCCCAGCAACCAAAGTGTTTTGCATTCAAAGCGTTCTGCATTAACCCACAGGGAGCTGTGGTTACTGCATATCCCACAGAAAGAAAAAATTCCAGTGAGTTTTGGAGTTAAAGTTGTAGAGAAACTTATTCCATTAGCGAAGTCATTAAGAAGAAATTCATCATTTGAGGACTCCATCAGCCAGTCACCTTATTAATTTAATTAATGAAAAGAAAACTACCACACAGACATTACCAACAGAAGAACTCACAATTTATGATTAGAAATACAACATCATCTCTGCAGGCATGTCTGAAAAAATGTCTGTTAAAGGCATCTGTTCTGTCTCATGCATTTCATGCATTTCCTAAAATTCAGTATATATTTGTAGTATTTAATTAGCATTTGAAACAGATTACGGAGAAACTAGCTGTAATGCTGGAGATGCAATGCCAGAGAAGGTAAGGTTAATATAGCTCAGGAAAACAATACTTTCTCATAACAGATGCTGGAATTACCAGCCCATTACAGTAAGCTTCATATTTGATCCTGTGTGAAGGATAACTGCTGAAACATTTCACAAAAAGGAAAAAAAAGAAGAAAAAGCTAACATTCGAGAGAGCTGAATTGTACAGGAAAGAAAGCATCTTTCCTCACGTTACTGTGTTAGAAGAACTCTATTTGAACATTAGGCAGTTTGAGAATACTGAGCAGCAGCAGATCAGTCTTAAGAGGCAACCAGCAAAAGGAGGCCAAGAAAGGACGTGTGCTGCCCCTCCTTCTTTGTTGCACTCTCTCCTAGGAGTTAGCAGGGGCTTAGACCTAATGGATCACTGCTAATGGAAGCCATGAAGCTAAATCCCCTCAAGATGCAGCAGGATGCTGCTATTTTTAGGCTCACTGACACCACCAAACCTGAGGTCAGTTTAATCGAGCTGCTCAACCTTGACAATAAATGAGAGAAGCGCATCTCTAAGTCAGACAATGAGTGCAGGAATGATGGGTCTAATGCATACATTCTCCCCCTTCCTTATAAAGAAAGTACAAATATAAAAGTTACTTAAATATGTGTATGTGTGTGTCTGATACTGAAACTACAGAACAGTTGGAAATGGATAACAATGAAGATTTCTATGAGCTGAGTCCTGCTTCCTTAGGGAAACCAATCTCCACGCTCAGGCTCTCCTTGCTGCCCTGACCTTCCCAGCTGATCTGAACATCGAAAGTGCTGAGGTCCTGTAATTCCCAGAGTCAACAGACACTGAAGGGACTTGGCTGCTCTGTAAACCTGACAAGTATCTTTCAGTAGTGCCAAAAGTAGACATGTCCAAAAGTTGAGAATCAGCACACAGCTCTGTGTAACCTTCAAGTGACAGGTGCTTTAACTACATTACCACTAAAACCATGCACTTTGAAACAATACGCACAATTTTTCATCCTTTATTTCAGATTTTCAAGTTTGACTATCTCAGAGACAAGCACTTCCGTGAAGAACATGGATAGGACTAGAGAAACTCAACACTGACACTTTCCTTTGTAAAAAAAGTAGAAAAGAAAGAATAAATATAGCATTCTAATAATAAGAAAAGAACATAAGTGAATTTTGGATGGTTCATATCAATCTTGGTATTATTCTTCCTGTAAAATGGAGCATTTTCAGCTACTTTCATCTCTCTATTATAAACTATCTTAAACAGTATTTGGTCAAAGCTGTTATCATATGTCCTTAGTTTAAAAAAAAAAAAAAAAAAAGCAAAAAAAAAAAAAAAGAAAGAGAGAGAAAAAAAAAAAAAAAAAAAAACTTGGATGTTTTGGCAGTGGGTCCTGAATAAAACAACACTTTTACAAGGTTCAAATTAAATTAATTTTATGTAAAGGTTATCGAGATAATAATAGTGGTTGCAAACCAATTAATGAACAAATGGCACTTACTTTTTTTCAAACAGCTTTGTTTAAAAGACTAAGTGAAGTTCAGTAAAAACAAAACACCAGACTTACTGTAGTCCATGGCATGTTGACAAGGCAACAAATGACACTGGATTTCCTCGAATTTTTCCCTGATAATAGCAATGTTCTCCTCCCTGAAATTGGAAATCGAGAGCATGAATCCACAGGATGTCCCACAGTATAATGCTCTAACCTGTCCAACACTGCTTTTTTATTATAATATTGCAAAGCCAGGGACATGGCATCAAGAACATAGCAGAGGTTCACCCCATCTCCTTTAAGCCATCTACAAGTTCAGTACAGAGTCAAACATCATCTTCTGGACTTTCTCTATGCTGAATGGAGATGAAAATCTTTAGTGTGAAATCTCTGGCATCTCAAGAAAATTTCAGACACAAATGGCTCCAGAAGCATCCATGTTTCTTCACTGAAGAGAGTTGGAAACAAGGGGCTTAGATGTGCACGTGTTCTGCACATGGCTACATCAGAAGATAAGCTTTGCCCTGAGGGCCAGGCAATTTCCTACTTCTAAGGAGAAAAATGCGCTTATCAAATAATAAGATTTGATTAAGAAGCAAACAAATCTAAAACGCTCCCCAGCACTCCAAAGCTAAAAGAAACTTTAGTTTATATTTGCCTATTCTATAAATACTGTAAATAGAAAATACACTTCTCAGATCAAATCCAGCCAACGTTATTCAACATATCCCCCCGCCCTTAGTTTCACAGAAGTTGCACTGATTGTGGAGTAAGGCTTACTGCATGTGCACTGAATGTATTCAGCACTGCACTGTAAAAAGAACAGGTGAATAAAAACCACACAAAGAAACAGTAGATTAGTAACAAAATTAACAGTCAAACCATAAGAATGAGCTGAAACTGTATGAGGAACAAATCTCTTTCTCCAAAAATTACTTTTGCAGTAATATTCCTGTAAAAGGTTTAACTGATGTCAGCACGTGAAAATAGGAATATACTGAAAAAAATATCAACAGGGAGTTGTACGGACATGTAGCTGTGGAAGGAATTTGGAGAAACAAGACAAATTGGTTTGTTCTCAGAAAATACAGTTAGTATGTATCAGAAGTCAAATTTCAGTTTGCAAAATTGTGTCCTTATAAGCAGGAGAAACATTTATTCATGCTAGGGATCCAAAAGATCCAAGTCGGTGGCTGAAAAGCGGGTTTTGGTCTTCTTAATGAGAATCAAATAAATGCCCAAGATAATACCTCCAAATTAATTTATTTCATAATAAATTCAAGAAAAATGTTCTATGCATACCGATCTAGAAAAGAAAAATACAAGAAAAACAGTTTTAAATTTTTACCTAGGAAAAATGTGATTTAGACACATTCTATTCTATTTAATTAAACCAAGTCAAATCAATTGAATTTGTTGATCTTTTGAGGCTCACAGTAATTCTGACAGAGATAGAAATATAACTCTGATCTCCTCAGTCTCACAGACCTCTTCTTACCACTGCAAAAAAATTATTTCTTTACATTAAGATTTGGGGGATACTTTTATACGTGGACTTATATATTCCTATTAAGATAACGTAAGTCACTTCACAACAATTATAAAAATTTTAGGGGTTTTAAAGCTAAACAGCTATTTTCAAGTATACTTTGCAGTATAAAAAAGAAGGCAAACTTCCTTATAAGAAATCCTTCTATCAGAATACACTAGATGAAGTTTTGAGGTTTTGGACCACCACCTGTCATCATCTCAGCAAAGAAATAAAGAGGTGATGCAGTGAAAGCAGGTGGCACAAGCGCTGGGAAAAGTGATTGCTTAGTGCAATAACAGCATCTCAAGCAGGTAAATCATGCCTGTATCATGGCATTTGGTGGAGAGGGTGCAAACCGTACATCCTAAGTTTAGCAGATTTCACTTCAACAGTCCACAAAACATGAAAGGAGAAGCACTTAAAGCTATGAAGTTTGGGACTGGCTCTGCAGTGAGAGTTCGCACAACTGCAAGGACGCCATAGATTAATGCTTCTCCTAGAACATGTGTAGGTCTGGACAAAAAGTCTCCTGACCTTGCTTCTCTGTAGGCTGATCTTCTTACTCCTGACATGTACTAATGCTACTTTACAGCATGTGCTGTAATAGAGAACACCGTGCTGCAGAAGAATGGCAGTAAGATGTAACACCTCTGAAAGATTAAGCACAATCACCACATAAATCCACTTTCGCTCTATTATTGGAAACATGCAATGAAGGACCAGGGTTGTCCCTCTTCTCTATAGGTGCTTGTAGCAGAATGACAGAAACTGAAAAAAAAAATCTTGCCATTTCAGTTTTTCCTAAAAATACTCTGGTATTATATGAGAATTAAGACTTCCCTCAATAGATGAAATTAGCAGCACTGCCAAAAACAGTCCAGTCAACAGAATCAAGGTCTTTTTGTGAAGAAAGAGCTGTAAGCTTCCCATAGCCACTACATGCCTTTTCTGCCCTCTGAAAAGCAGGGAGTAATTGTCCATCTCAGCAAATCAAACCACCAGGCTGGCTTTTGTCAGCTACTGAAAATGGCTCAGGCTTCAGATGAAGAGGAAATAATGCTGTTCTTCTGACATATGTCACCAAGAGAGATTCAGACTTATTCCTTTCTGCTCTAAAACTGAAAGCAGCCAGACAGGGTCCAGAAGAAAAGAGGAGTTTGACTATTTTGCCTCCGCAAGGCGCACAGCCATTCTCCATGCTGCAGTTAGCACAAGGCAAGACAAGTTCTCTGCCAGCATTCATGGCACTTGGTTATCTGTTGGTGATTTTCAATAGCAATATGGAAAATGTGGAAACTTAATAAGTCTGGCCAGCTAGAAATGGAATAATATTCTACTATAAAAAAAAAAAAAAAACCAACACAAATGAACTCATAGTAGGATCCATTAAAATAAATGAACCATTATGACAGTGGTGGTGAATTCATGATTCAACCTTGGTCTTCATGCTTAAATTGAATAACTGTAGGCAAATTCTAAATTATATTGTTCTACGAACTTCAGCAGCTCCCTGCTGACCGTCTCGTAGCCATTATACTCATGTCAGCCTGAGTTTACTTGCAGCCTATTTGGGTAGTTGGAATGGCTAAGATACTGAAAACATGAGACAGCAGAGATGCTGGTAATGCGGGTAAAGTCTGTTGCCATTTCTTTCCCTTAATATAGCCTGTCCCCTCCCAAAGAAGCACTAGCGGTTGAGTAATCACCAAAAAGGCATGAAGAACACATTAACCACTAGTGAAGGATGGAAATAAATAAAGAACAGCCATTGCAGTCGCTGGTGGTGGAGGTTCACTCCTCTCTGCAGTTTCAGTTACAAAAGTCTTTGCTGACCAGACATTGCCAGTGCTTATTATTCACTGCAGAGACACTATGACCTTCCCAGGGGATGAAAATTAAGGATGCTCATTCATTTACTTTCAAATAACACCTGACATCAGATTTTCAAAGTAAGCAGTTTTCCTGCAATTAGGAGAGGTACTTGCATTAAAACTCATGCTACGCTCGAGCCATTGACCCTAAAATTAATAACTTCCTTCTTCCAGCATTACATATTCCTGTTTTAATACCCATTAATCCAAAGGAAAGGAGATTGCTGGTCTAGCTCAGATCCTACTAACACAGCTCCCTTTTCCTTTGCAGCAGAAAGCTCTCAAAGGCCAGCTAACCACTGTGCTACTTTTTAGAGAAGTGCCAGATAATGATTAGCTTTTTAAGGAGCTACCTATTGCTAGGCATGAGTTTTAAAACTGCTTTCTTAGTAATCACTTAGATCTACTTACAAATTATTGATGCTTGCTCAAGTTTTAACCCATTAATAAGTAACCCAGTGCATGGGAAACTGCAATAGAAGAAATTCTCTATAGCTGACCTCTACAGCCAAAAATGACTCATTATTGATAAGTTTCTGTTTGTACAATGAAAATGAAATGTGCAATGAAAAGTCAAAATTGCACACTGTCCTGTGTTGTTCCTATGGACAGTGAAACTGCATGGAGAGACTAACACCCGTTTTAACTGCCAAGTGCTGACGCAACAGGGGTAGCCTACTGGTGTGGCTGCACTACCTCCTGCAGCTGCCCAGGAACCACCTCAGGAATGTGTCACTGCTCCCTCACAGAACAGGTCTCTGCATTTAGCTACACTGCAGCGCAGACTCCAGAAAGTCAACTGGTTTGAAAATGTGAAAGTGCCCTCACTTTCTAGAAAGACAGTTACCACATGAGCCATAAAACAAAGAACCAAAGTGCAATAGAGTCATTTGGCCATAACTTCATTTAGGGTTTCAAAATTAAAAGTATGAATTCAAAAATTTGAGATAAAGCATCTCCGCTTTCTAGGCTTCTTCCAATGCCCATGTTTCAGAGCTGCTGACAGCACTATCAAAACTACACGTGTACAGAATGGGGTCCTGCACACAGGCAACTCACTCCAGCTGCTCCAGCTGCAACAGGTGACTCACAGCAGTGCCTTCAGCAGATGACACTTGCCATCAGCTCGGATTCCCACTCTGAGGCCAAATGAGGCTTGCATACACCGCCCAGCAGCTACAAAAGAAAATGCTCTTCAAGTGCATCTGCAGGCTATGGACACAGCTTGTGTCAGCACAACACCATCTGGGCCAGGAGCTGCCCTGGCACCTGCTTGGAAGCAGCCTCTTGCCTTCCTGAGTGTTAGGAAAAATGACTTCAATTATCACCTGCTTGAATGCAGATGTGTCAGAAGATAACTGGGCTGGATACCTCCTCCTCCTTACTCTATTAAGTTTATGTCAGCAGGTGTAGCAGTGCATAGTTTTTCTGAGTCAAGGTATTCAAGCCTTTTAATGACAGCCACTTTGCCTGAGTTCTGCATTCTGCAAAAAAGGGAGTAAGTCTTGAAAGGGACATTGAAGACGTTATAATCTACCCATACTAATCTTTCACAGTAGTCCAGTAGCCACTACTGAGTCTGAAGCCAAAGTATAAGCATGTGATGTGCAAGGTTACTATAAACACAACACAGAAGATGAAACGTTGGCATGCATCTACATGGATACCTATTAGTCAGAATGTGGTAAACACCTGAATAGAAAGGAGAAAAGTACTAATCAGATTTCCTTACTGATTCTTCATTATTCCTGAATGACAGCTTATCTTGAAGTGAGAATTCACAGAGCTGAAGACAACCTGGAAACATTAACCCAGTGTATATAACACAGTGCCAGTTCAGTGTCTCTGTGAAAAATATGAATTGAGACAAAGACTGTTTACAGAACTCAAGATCAAGTAAGTAAAGATATCAAGCTGGAGCTTTGCATGGAAAAGCTCCTTCAGAAGTACAGCAGCTTCAGTTTGCTTTGCTTAATTCCTCCTCAAGGAGATTAAGTTAAACTCAATAAGATACTTTTATTTTTTCGTAAGAGCCTCTACAAAAGGATTTAATGTTCTTTACTGCTATAGTAGCAGTTAATTTCTCTTAGCCTCATGTACATTCAGTTTACAGAACTTTGGTGCATTTCATTCTCTATGCATGCTGCACATGGAAGAATATCTCCCGAGGTACACAAAGGTCGGCAGGACTTGTCTATGAATTCAGGTGCTGGGCCTCTCCCTTGTGGGGTGTGTGAAAACCACAGAGGACAGCACTCAGGAGGTGCCCCCTTCCAGTCACAAAGCCACCCCAGTTCAGCAGAACCAGGACTACAATGCTGGGGCCCACATCCACAGCAGGATGAACACTTGGAGCTCTTGAAGGCTTTCACTTTCTGGCATATTTTCCCTCCAGGACTAGCTTAAAACAATAGATTTTTCTTTATGCCATAAAGAGAAGAAAGATATAAAAGCTGCAAGATTGCAGATGAATCATGACCTTGGGATTCCTTCTAGTGCAGGATATTTAAAACAAGGCCTGGGAAAGGCTCCTATACTGAATGCTGCTACTTTTAATTTCCTCCTTCACAGCAGCAGAATATATTGCTAACAGAAAGTAAGCTAGTAATAGCAAGGAGATAAACGGATAGATTTAGCAAAGTTAATGCAAATGTACACTTACAGCACCAGCTTGCAGGGCCATTAGGTCAGGCAAATGCATTATATAAGATGACTGATTATCCAGCCCTGGTATCCCACAGGGGATACTGTGTTTTACTGATACCCAGGGGAATTGCCTCCATAATTCAAATAATGCTAAAACAAGAAAGTGAGATACTCCTCAATGCTTCTTAATTCAGAGCAGCACATTGATACTGTTAGGAAAAAAGATATCCGGAGTAACAAAAAATGCACAGAAATTTTAAAATGTTGTCAGCTCTTCAACAAGACACATAATAACATCAATACTATCCTTTACCTACTGGAAATAAATTCACCATTTGATGCCATGGCAGCATCTGGTTAGACATGAACCATGCAGTCATCCCCTGTTCCACTATCTATGCACTCCTGCCTTACAGCAAAAGCCCTATAACTAGTCCCTTAGTGAAGGAAGCTGCCGTTTTATTCTATCAAACTTCATCCCATTTTCATTTACTCTACTGGTCAAAGACAGGCAGTTCTCCAGATGCTCCTTCTGTGGATTACAATAATTTCCAATTTTGTATTTCTATTTTCATTAACATACACATACTTATTTTCTCCTAAGTTATTAATGAAATCAGCCTTGCAGGAGCCCCCTGTTAAACTGCGTCAGACTCCCAGATTCTCTGTCAGCTATCTTTGACTAGTTTACTGTTAACACGAGAAAGTAAATTATGGTCTAGATTTATTAATCATTAGCCATGAGGCAAGCAAAGCTCTGTAGAGGGAATGGAAGTAAGAGAAGCTCTGATGATGCTATGGGAAGCCTTGGACAAAATCTTCTATCAAATGAGTTTTCTGCTACTAACAGCTTCCGTAGTCTCTGGACACCGCCCAAAAAAGACCTGCCAGAAATAGGCAGATATAATTCCTGCATTATTTATGATTTGTTCCTTTTTAGGTTTCTTTCTCCCCTAGGGCTGCAGCACCAGGTTGTGCAGGCACGGGTATGTGCACACACTGCACAGGGCAGAGCCTCCAGTGCCATCACCACTCACGTGAGCTGAATTTTTCAGGAACAGAATGTAATCCCTGCCAGGGAAACCTGCTTAGCACACACGCTTTTCTGCCAAGCTGAAACTCCTTCCTCTCTGGCTATAAAATGGTGAGGCATCAAAAGCTGAAGAAAAATGACTGGATTCCTCTGCACAGCTCAGGCAGCGCGTGATTGTAAATCTGGAAGGTGCTGGTGGAAGCCCTTTGCTATAAAGCTGGAAACACAGCAGTCAGTGATAAAAAATACCCTGCCCACAGACGGGCAGTATATTCTGGTTGCAATATTTGCAATAATTTGTTAGTGTAACCTTATGATCTGTCAGTACCTGTGATGGTACAGTAAAACGTTTGAATGGAATTTATGTCTGTCCCAGGAGGTATTTGAGGCCAGGTTGAATGGGGCCCTAGGCAGCCTGATATGGTGGGAGGCCCACAGCAGGCAGTTACAACTTAAGGTCCATTCCAACACAAGCCCTTCTGTGATTCTATGATCCCATGGTTAGGACATGGTCTCCCTATGCTCAAGGGTTAATATGTGACAGATACAGCTGTTGTCCTTGGCCAATGGACTGCACCTCAACACCTCCTGGAGAAGAGCAGGTCAGCAGGACACATAAACAAAAAGCACTGCCTGTCACATCAAAGCCTCTCAGCCATCTCTGGCCTTTTGAGACTTGAATATTTCGCTCTCTTTTGGAGAGCAAAAGGTAATGTTGTTTCATGCTTTAAGCACTATTGCTATAATTTTGTGCCCAGGACGCAGACTGTATTTACACCAGCACACTTACTAGTTTCAGAATTATCTATGAAATACAGCTGTGTTGTGTCATGGTTCAGCCCATATGGTTATACTGAAGCATGCTATCAAAAACGCCCGGCATTAATCTATTGCAGCTTTACCTGTGCAAGTTCTCTTACTGGGATCTGTACAGTCCAATGTTCTCGACAGGCAAAAAGAATTACTTCTATAATATCTAAAGTGGAAAAGTGAAACATTTCATAAGAGAAAACGTCACTGAAGAGATAGCAGTTGTTCCTTCTTAGGGGAAAATCCAGCAGTGTGAATTACTCAGCACTCTGGCTGTTTTTTTGCCTTTCATCTCACTGACAGCATCAGTGACAGAATGATAACCCAAAAAGAGAGAGAGAGAGATAAAAGGACACAGAGATATACTGCAGCAACATAAAGTAGACACAAGTTGAGTGTTTATGTGCTGTGAGCATAGGATGATCTGGGCTGACAAAAACAGGAAAAAGGCAAGGCATGAAGGGCTTTCTCTCTCCCAATTGATTATTCTCTTTGCTACCAGAAGGAATTTAGGACAATACTGCTGCTTTCCTAAGAAACTAGAGACATAAAGTAAAATGGGGGGAAACACTGAAAATAATTCAAAGATCTACCTTCTTTTGTTTTTCTTAAGCATCACATCTTGTTGCTGGTTTAATAAGAGCGTCTCGGGTGCTACTGAACTGTATCAAGTCAACAAGGACATCTCACAGAGAAGCCTTCCCTCTGCAGCTGCTAAATAGCGGCACTGTGCAAAAACATGCACACATTCCACCCTCACAGTGGTCTGATTTAATAATGAATTATGCAGCAAACGAATCAAATTCAACCTTCTCTTATGAACAAAAAGGAGTGTTAAGCTGAGGGCTCTCCTCCCTTTGCTCAAAGGGGTCTTTTAAATCCTATGAATATTTCTTCCCTTCCCTGTACCTTCACCTGTCTGAAGTATCCTAAGGAGAAGCAATAGACCTGGCTGTGTTCTGTAGCAGGGACTTTTACCAGTGGGAATGGAGAGGAGGAAGAGGAGTACAAGGCATTATCAGCTCTGCATGGAGTATGAGCATTGTAATTATTTATGTTTTGCCTCGTATGTATTAAAAGCACCAATACAAAAGTTGTTTTACTGGTACTGTAAACAGTTGCCAAAGAAACTGAAGGTACTAAACCATGATGAAAAATACCTATATTTGCGGGAAGATTTTCAAAACATTTGACCTAAAACTACAGCTCAGTTTCTCAAATGCCAAGCAGAAACTGCTGGGATTTTCAAATTCATTTGAAGGACCAGTAGGGATCTCCAGGGCACTTACAAGTACTCTAAAAATTCCTGCTCAGGGGTAGGAAGATTTACTTTAAAGCAGTGATTGGGCACTGAACCTAGCCTCACTCAGTGTCTGGCATCAAAATGTACTGTGCAGACTCTTCCAAAATCCTTCTGATACCTGAATTTTTCTGAATGCTTGGCCACCATCATGGCCAGAAGTTTTTTTGGGCCGTTTTGGCACAACAACTGCTTTCCTCTCTTCCGATACTGGATGCTCAACTGCATAAAAATGAGCAAAATAAATGAAAAAAACCTCCCCTTCTTGGACTGCTGCTGGCTGCTGGGTGGTGGGCAAAGCACAGAACAGCCCCCTTGCACTTCCCTGCCCACAGAGCACAAGGCACGAGGAATAGCGGAGGGGGATCGTCAACCTGGAGGAAATGACCCTCCACTGCAGAGAGAGGTGAAACAACTCTTTTGTAAGCCTTTTTCTTTTTCACAGTTCATATCAACTCAGATGCCAAGACCAAGGTGCCAACGAGGTCAGTTCTCTAAAGAAGGTTTGATAGCACTGAGTGAAGCACTTGAGAGCCTTTGCTGATGCTATGCAGTGACCCTGCCCTGAGGTTCACTGAAGGGGAGATGAACTCTGGGACCCTGGAGGCTGGGAAGTGATTTGCCCAAAAAACTTTCATGACCTTTCTCAGAAAGGCCTGACTCTGCTGTTTCTTCCCCATGCAACTAAGCAGTATTTGCATGAGAGGAGCCACTGATTCACAAATATTTCTTTGCTTGAATCATCGGAAACAAATTTGTCCTGATTCAGTGATAAGACTCTGAAAGTTTAGTTTGGCTAAGTTCTACATATACCTTGATGAGACAAATGGATCCTATTAGCATCAGCTATTACGTTTATTTCTGTTTTGACTCATACTCTGAATTTGAGTCAAGGCTTTTTGATTGCTGAGCACAGTTGAGAAATTAGTTTTATGAGTTAATGGAACACACATGCACGTGCCTCAGTCTGAAAATACATTCAGGCTATTATCAGAGTGCAAAGTGAAAGTAGATTTCAAGCCTACAAACTCCAGAAAGGGACAAAGCAAAAGAAACAAATCCTCAGGTGCTCAGCAGCTAAACTATTGCTTTGTCCACTTTCACTTTTGCTTTCACATTATAAGCTTAATTTATTCATTTCAGAGTACTTACATGATCTTGGATTTAGCAGAAACGAAAAAAGCCTTTTAAATTACATGAAAACAAAGAGCAAAATATGACTTAATAGGCAAATTGAAAGAGCTTCAATTATGCATAACATATTACTTTCATGTACATTTTATGTAATCTACAGTAATTTTGTATCTTTCTTCTAAACAATACCATCGTAACAACCAGAAGGTCTTCAGGAAAATTTTCCCATACTGTGCACAAATAACATAAGCTCTCATGCAAAGGCAGTGGAACCTGCTCTGCATGAGTACTGCATTAAAGAGGACCTAGCCATTGTGTCTACAAATGTCCAGAGAAAGAAGCCCATGACTTCAGACAGTAACTAAGTATTTCAAAATACTATACAGTAAATCTTGCTACTCTCAAACTTATGAAGAAGCTCATCATCAACAACAAACTTGAGTTTTTTCATTAGTACAACAAGGAAATGCTAGCTACCAAAATAGAAGGATTTTCTTCAACAGTTATCAGAAATAAATTACACTTGCTAGCAGAAACAACTAAGGACACATTTTTCATGGATAAAATTCTGATATAAACATTAATGTACTAGATTTTTCATGTATAAGAAAGCTGAAAACTTAGAAGACACAAAACATGCTTGCTTCAGAATAGTAAACTGCCTCAAAAATCAGATCACTCCCTTTAAGAAAATGAGTTTACATTAAAATCACAAGCAAAGCAAATTGAAAAAGGCAAAGCATAAAAAGGAGACTCTTACTTTAACTTCCACTGCCTTTCCACCTTGCTCGATATGCCTCTCAAGGTATTCAGAAGACAGCAGATCACTGCAAGAATAAGAAAAAAGAGCCATAAATCTCATGCATGTGTTCTTGCATGCTCTCTCAGCAAGCAATGATTAAACATTTACATTTGAAAAGGGCAAAAACTGCAGGATACTCCTAAAACGTTCACAAAAAAATCACAGAAACAGCCACCTCCAATGGAGCTACACAGTGCATGGGATACCCTGGTTTTTAATATCAGAAGGCAAGAAAACAGGCTTTTTCTTTATGGAATATTCAAATCCATCTACTGATAACAGTTTTAATAGAAGAGACTTTTCTGCTTTTTGTTTCAAGACAACAGTAAGGAAATTAAGTGAGGAGAAAAAGAAAAAAAAACCAACAAGCACAGAAGGGTGAGAAACTAGTCGGAGGCAGTACTGCAGCAGGCTGCACTGAAGCGAACATAGCAGTGCCTCCGGCAGCTGGACAGAACAGTATAGTGATGAATGTCCCTGTAATACCAAAATGCATCCTACAATTGTACTCACAACACTGTGCGAGATGGGCAGATGAAGCCACCAGCCACACGAGCAGGCTCACAGCAGGTCTGCTCCACTGCAAGTGTGAAGGTGGATGGCTGGAGACAAGCCATCCTTGGGCCACAGGCAGGCCCATGCAGGAACCAGTCCTGTGTGCCCTCTCTGCAAACCCCAGGGCTCTCATGCCATCAGAGGAAAACGAGCTGGGCAACAACAAATCCAGCCTTAAAAGTAGACAGTTTTCGAACAAACACTAAACAGAAAAAGTACTTTGATCTGAGGCAAACACATAAAGCAAAATGCACACTAAGACACTTCATGCTAAACCAGTTAGGCCCTCATAAATTATTTTCTAGGCAAAATAATACCTTCTCCACCAGAAAATTCATTGAACACTGTCAGAAATTTCAGAATTTCACCTGGATAAAGTTTGCATGAAGATTTGATATTGTTCCACATAAGAGGTGACTGAACTGGTGAAGATAAAGTCCTGGTGAAGGAAGCCTGTCAAAAGGCCTGCAGACCTATCGGACACAAGGTGATGAACACAAACCACCTCCTGTGCAGAAGAGGCTAATTTGCATGTTGTTCCTTCCAACAAAAAGACACCAGGGGTGTGAGAGGGGAAGGATGGCAGGAAGTGGCACAGAGCAGCAGACCTGAGACTTGCCCTTTGGTTTTGCAAGGTGCTGTTGCTGAAGGACAGTAAGGATATAGGAGGGGTGAGGGCAGAGGGTGCTGGGTGCTGCTGGAACTTTGCAGTGCCCAGCAGCCACTCAGCTTCCCAGAACCTCAGCCTGGCAAAGCAGGCAGTCAGACCACGAACATTTTGCTCACATAGGCACTGGTGACTGCCCAGATCAAGTCCCAGGTGGCAGAAGGTTGAAGTATGGATCCTACAAAATGCCAACCCGACATTTTCATTAACAGCCCAGGCACAAAAACCAGGAGCACTCTAAGGAAATATGCTGATAATGCTAAGTTGGAAAGAAGACAACCGAAAAGATTCCCACAGGAAAGAGCTGGATGATGTTCAAGACTGGATATTACAAGGAGGATAAAATTCAATTGTATAAACAGCAAATTGATGCACTTAAGGGCTAAAGAGAACTTCTCCAACATTGTTTTGGAGGACCCAGTTTCTAAAGGGAAGAGCCATGACTGCACTTGCCTTGGCAAAAAGATTTGCCAGATCAATAGGGTGTCTTCATGAAAAACACACCTGTCATCCCAGAATGCATAAAAGACTTATTTCTAGCCAAATCGAGGTAAGATTAATAACACTGACCAAGGGAGATCTCTTGTCAAAAGCTGCAGGCAGATATTTGTCAGAAAGTTCCACCACCTGAAAGTAAATATAGGCCCATGAGGTAACAGGGAATGGAGAGCTCCTAGAGTCTTGTAAAACAGGTGAACTGTAAGGGGATTCAAATGCACCAAGACTAGTACACCAGTGCCTGAAGGTAGCCATTTAAACTGTGGAAAATGCTGCTACAACCTCAAATAGACATTGACTGACAATGAGTAAATGGAGACTGGCTGCTAAAGTAAAGGCTTTGTATTTGTATCTGAGCACAAGCAACACAGGCAGTAAAAAGAAGGATGCTAACAAATTTCTGAATGGGAGACTTGGAGTCTGGGAAAAGCTTTCTGGGGAAGCTTCACACATGCTTCACATTCACACATATATGCTCCCCCCAAGTGCTCCCCCACCCTGAGCTGTGCCGCCCTGCCCCAGCAGGGCCCAGTTTCTCCCCAGGGCTGTGCAGGGTCTCCCGGTGCTCAGCACCAGAGCCACCAGCCGTCAGGGTTCTTCTCCCAGCCACTACGTCTTGGATGGATGTACTTAGTTCCCTTAAGTTATGTTTAGGAGCGTGACTCCTAGAAGGGTCCATCCGTTTCATCCACCTGCTTATCTATTTTGGAACAGAAGTAAAAGGAGAGACAAAAGGGCTGAGAATGGCTGGAGACCTGCTGGCAGCCTCCTTCTCAAGGTTCATGACGGGTGTCTCAGTTCCTGAAATGAACCAGGCTAGGAGGTAAATGCCATCATTGCAGCCTACACAGCTCCAGAGGACCAAGCCCAGAGCCTACAAACAGATCTGAAGTTTAGCACGTTATTAAAGCATACCCTAAAAAACATGGCATGCTGAATACATCCAGAAAAATATTATTAGTAAAAAAAAAAAAAACAGACCACATTATTATTATGACTCACAACACTGAAATTATCATGAAAGAACACAATACTCTCAGGTTCAGCAATGCAATCTGTGCTATTGCAAACTGAGATACAATCTAATAATTATACACAATCTTGGAAGCTTAGACCAAAAGATATGCTTCATTCATGAAATCATCTCAAATGTGCAGTAATGATTTGTCTTTCTAACAGAGAAGCATTTAACTGCATAATTTTAGTAAAATCCACTACTTCAAAATAAACACAAAAAAGCTCCAGTGAAACACTTAATCATTTATCAACATAAGACATCGAGTATTCAGCAGTAAGATAACATGCACTTCAATATAATCATCCAACTCCTTCCTATGGTAGAGATGAAATTAGGATAGATTGGCAGGCAAGCGGAACAATTCTAAAAGTCACCTCTGTCAATTTAAGTATAAGTTGTAAAAAATAAAAATTTACATGCAATTTACATGTGAAAATATATCTTACAAATACCAAGGATGTAGAATATTGAGGGGAAAAAAAAAAAAAAAATCTACAAAAGAAAATACATGGAATTAGACTTTCAGAAGCATTTGCAGAGACAGACAAATTCTTTGAAACCAAATGGCAAAACCTGAATATATTAAGACAAAAACAAAACATTTCACAGGAAAAGAAGCGTGTGTGAATTATACCTTTTAAAAGGAAAAAAAAAAAAGTTATGATAGTAATAACATTGCCTTTACAATTCAATTATTTTGAAAAAGTACACAAGAAAGGTAGTGTAGCTGGTTTTGCTTACAGTAGCATCCTTTTTTGAAGCCTAAGTCCAACTGTATCACTTTACCTCATAGACAAAAGAACAGAATAACAACAAAAAATCCTCTTTGCAAGCTCCTCTCTGCTCTTCCAACTCTCCCAAATTGTCACAACAAAAGCACACAGGAGGAGGCAATTGGGGAATTTTCTTACAGAGAATGAGCTCAATTAAGGAAAGCACCTTTACCAATACAACATATATATATATAAGTTTGTGTTTAAATTCTACTTTGAATTAATACATTTGGATACAAGGTTTATCAAACCAAAGACAGGATTGGAATCCCAGGAAAACAGATGAACTTTGAAAATAGATGCTCTACCCAACAGAAAAAGGCTGTTCCAGGAAGGAAAAGAGGAAAAATCTGCAGTGGCAAGAGAAAAGAAGACAGAACAAGCCATGTATTTAAAGAAACAAAAAGAAAAGACAGGGTAATAGAAAGCACTCTGACCAAAAAGAAGAAGAGGCCATAATGTCCCTTGGAAAACGCAACAAGTTTGTATTTCAATATGGAATTGATTACAAACTGGGAATTATCCCTGGAAATGAAACAAACTTTCATTTTCAAAGGAGGAAGGATGACAAAATGGAAAATTGCCAGCTTTTTAACAAAAAGTAACTGTCCAGATTGAAAAGACTGTGAAGATGGAAAATTCAAAAGTTATGGAGGGGGAGAGAACAGAAATGATAGGGACATCTTTAGAGACCACAGGAAGAATTACAAATTTAAGAATAGTAAAAATAAAGGGAGTTTAAAATCATAGTACAAAAATGCATCTTTTTTTGGCACATCATTGTTAGAAATGATTGCTTTCATGGTATTTGATAATGTTGCTGTACTCCCTTGGATGTTGTGGGAATTCTTTACTGCTTTTTCTATTTGCTGACTCTGATTTCTGTCTCTATTTCAACTCTCTATTACAAACACCTGAAATTTCTGATTAAATTTGCTGTCAGACACAGACATCAAACAAAAGATCTCAAGCAAGATGCATCACTGAAAAGGAAGATAGACTTCTAGCTGAAATCAGCACAAAGGCCTGGGAGGGTCAAATTCCAGTAGCAAAGTGTTGATAAGTATATAAAGACATTCAGCTGAAAATGATGGGTTCAGGGAAATGAGGGAGACATTAATAAGATAGTGCACCAGCTCCACAATTAAAGCTCAGTTGCAATTGCAAGTTGTGGGAAGGGAGCCTGTTGTTCAAGAGGGCTGTAGTAAAAACACAATGGGTGCTGCTGAGTACTGAAGACAAGAGGATATGGAGACTTCTCACATAAAATATTTGTCCCTGATGGTGTAGATTCTTTACTAAGTAAATTGCAAAAGTAAATCAGTTTAAAAGAGGAGTTTATGCATTCAAAAAGAAGGGGGAAAAAAAAAAGGGAGGGGCTTGGAAAGAGAGGGAAGAGAAGGAATCATGTAGTAAAGGAAGGGAAACTACCAGCTACCTTTGCTTTCAGAAAAGTTTCTTAACAAGACTCATAGATATGTAGGGAATGGTTATGCAAAGTAATTCTCTAGAACAGCCTAACTTATATGCCAGGAAGAAGAGACAGGTTGATTATCACGAAACAAGGATCAAGAAAGAAGAAAACCAAACGAGAGAGCAGAAGGGATGTTTCTCTCTGCCACTCAGTAAAAGGGACTATTTGTACTTCCTTGCTTTACACTACATTCCTAATACAGATTCACTACTACCCATGAGAGAGCTAACAAAAACAGTGCAGCATAATAAACTTCAGAAGGCCACTTAGCCAGCAGATTCCTGTATCTGACAGACAATTCTCTGTACCTCTGTATCTGACAGTTAATTCTCCTTTATCCTCATGACTATCCAGACACCTTTTCTCTGCTTGTACACAACCTCTCCTTGCACTTCAAGAGGTACTGGCTACCTCCTTACTCCATGAATATATCTGCTTTAATAGCCAAGGCTTTAAAACTTTTGTCCTATCTTTCCCTTCAAAAGAATTGCTGAACTTCTTCTCATATGGACAGTGAATTTCATCACTGTATCTGCTAATTTAAACAAATGCACTTGAAAATGTGTTAGTTTCTCTTTGATATAGCATTGGTTCCCACACTACCTATGTGGTGGAAGAAAAAAACAATGGAGAAAATCACTGCTGGTTGTTGAAGCTTCTCTTTTTTTTAAATATCCTCACTGTGTTTTTCTGCTCTTGCTGCTCCTAACAAGAATGCGAGAAAAAAGAAAGCAATTATTTTGTAATGCTTCTACTCCTACAGACTATTAAAGACTTTATCCAAAAAGAAATTACAGACTTAAAAATGGGTTGAGTTCTCAAGGGATTTGCACAAAAGCTGAGTTGTAGCCAATCTCGGTCCTTTCCTTAATTTCACATTTCAGTAACAATGACACAAAGCATGATCATCTGATGAAGTTTCTTCCAAATAATGTTTGCTCAAATTTTTCTTCTCTGGGATTTCTAAGATCTATAATTCCAATTGACTTAAAATACACTTAATGCCTTTACCCATTAAGAACCAATTTGCCAGTGGGACACTACAGTGACTGCCCCGAATCCTACTGGAAACACCAAATTGCAGAGCAAGCCTCCATTGCCAGAATCAGACATGAAGCTCTACAGCCAGATAGCACATTCTGGCTTAGGAACAGCACGGCTCTGCTACAGCATGGCTACTTCATTTCTTGTTGGGACAAGATTTAAGCAGTTAGAAGGCATTCTTGTTTACTAATTTCACTGGCTTTCTATTATGCACATGGTTCCCATTGCTAGCTTAAAGAGGGAGAGAGGATACAACAAAAGCTGCAAGTTAAAATTGGCAAGCAGCAGTGGTAGTTTCAAGGCTAAGGCTGGTGTGGCTTTATCCTGATGTTAGGCAAGCCTTGTGCACTGTTACTGCATCCAGCTGCCATTGCCAGCATGCACTTTGTGGTGCCACCATCCAGTTTACAGTTAACATACCATTTTGGTCTGTCCTTTTCAATTTTTGCAGTTTTAAGTCTGATCTCCTTTCCAGCACCTGAAGGGGGCCTGCAGAAAAGCTGGTGGGGACTTTTTAGAAGGGCAGGTAGCAACGGGACAAGGGGAAATGGCTTTAAACTGGAAGAGGGTACATTTAGACTAGTTATTAGGAAGAAATTCTTCACTGTGAAAGACAATGGAATACAAGATGCCCAGCGAGGTTGCGGATGTCCCCTCCCTGGAAGCATTCCAGGCCAGGCTGGATGGGGCTGTGAGCAGCCTGCTCTAGAGGAAGAGGGAGGTGTCCCTGCCTACAGCAGGGGGTTGGAACTGGATGATCTTAAAGGTCCCTTCCAACCCAAACCATTCTGTGATTCTAAGATAGAACTTTATTACTGTAAGATGAGGTCACAGAATCACAGAATCACAGAATCACCCGGGTTGGAAGGGACCTCAAGGATCATGTAGTTCCAACCCCCCTGCCTAGCAGGGCCACCAAACACACACATTCAGATCAGGTTGCCCAGGACCCCGTCCAACCTGGCCTTAAACACATCCAAGGACGGGGCATCCACAACCTCCCTGGGCAGCCCGTTCCAGGGCCTAACCACTCTCCTTGTATAGAACTTCCCCCTAACATCCAACCTAAATCTTCCCTCCTTCAACTTCGATCCATTTCCCCTAGTCCTGCTGTTGTCAGCCCTTTTGAAGAGTTTACTCCCCTCGTGGGTGTAGGTTCCCTTCAGGTATTGATAGGCTGCAATGAGGTCACCCCGCAGCCTTCTCTTCTCCAGGCTGAACAAGCCCAACTCCCTCAGCCTGTCCTCATAGGGGAGGTGCTCCAGCCCCCTGATCATCTTAGTCGCCCTCCTCTGGACCCTTTCCAAAATCTCAATGTCTTTCTTGTACTGAGGGCTCCACACCTGGACACAGTACTCCAGATGGGGCCTCACAAGAGCCGAGTAGAGAGGGACGATCACCTCCCTGTCCCTGCTGACCACCCCTCTCCTGATGGAGCCCAGGATCCCATTTGCCTTTCGAGCTGCCAGAGCGCACTGCTGGCTCATGTTCAGTCTCTCGTCCATCAGGACCCCCAGGTCCTTCTCTGCCGAGCTGCTCTCAAGGACCACTCCTCCCAGCCTGTACGGGTGCCTGGGGTTCTTCCGGCCCAAATGCAAAACCTTGCACTTTGCCGTGTTGAACCTCATTAGGTTCACCCGAGCCCAGCCCTCCAGCCTGTCGAGGTCCCTCTGAATGGCATCCCTTCCTTCCACCGTATCAACCGCACCACTCAGCTTGGTGTCGTCAGCAAACTTGCTGAGGGTGCACTCAATTCCCTCATCGATGTCATTAATAAAGATGTTAAAGAGCACCGGTCCCAAGACAGACCCTTGGGGGACACCACTTGTTACCGGCCTCCACCTGGACATAGAGCCATTGACCACCACCCTCTGTCTGCGGCCTTTCAACCAGTTTCTTACCCATCGGGTCGTCCACCCATCAAATCCACTTCCCTCCAATTTGGAGATGAGGATGTGGTGGGGGACCATGTCAAAGGCCTTGCTCAGGTCCAGGTAAATGACATCAGTCGCCTTCCCTTCGTCCACCAATGCCATCACTCCATCATAGAAGGCCACAAGATTAGTTAGGCATGACCTTCCTTTGGTGAAGCCGTGCTGGCTGTCTCGGATCACATGCTCATTCTTTATGTGATCGAGCATGTTGTCCAGGAGGATCCGTTCCATGATCTTCCCAGGCACGGAGGTGAGACTCACCGGCCTGTAGTTCCCCGGGTCCTCCCTGCTCCCCTTCTTGTATATGGGAGTGACGTGACCCTTCCTCCAGTCATCCGGGACCTCACCTGACAGCCACGACTTCTCAAATATGATGGAGAGCGGCTCGGCAACCACCTCAGCCAGCTCCTTCAGGACCCTGGGATGCACGCCATCCGGCCCCATATACTTGTATTCATTCAGTCTAAGGAGGCACTCTCGGACTTGCTCTGCCCTTACAGTGGGGAGGGATTTACCTCCTTGGTCCCCACATAGAGGTTTGGGGATGCAGGGTTCAGGGACGTGAAAAAGACTAGAATCCTGGCCACCAGTGAAGACCGAGGTGAAGAACTCATTCAGCACCTCAGCTTTCTCTTCATCTGTTGAAGCCAGTTCTCCTTTTAAATTTACCAAAGTAGGTACGCCCGTTTTGGCCTGTCTCTTCTGGCCAATGTACCTGTAGAAGGTTTTCTTATTGTTTTTCACGTCCCTTGCCAAGTTCAGTTCTGCCTGCGCCTTGGCTTCCCTGATCCCACGTCTGCAAGTCCGGACGGCATTCCTGTATTCTTCCCAGGTGACACAGCCTTGTTTCCAGAGCTTGTACACCCCTTTCTTCACCCTCAGTTCTCTCAGCAGGTCCTTGCTGAGCCATGCCGGTTTCCTACCTCGCCTGCCCACTTTCTTATTCAGAGGAATGGAGACCTCTTGTGCTTCCAGGAGGGCATCTTTGAAGAGCCGCCAGCTCTCCTCAACATCCTTGTCTTTGAGGGCAGCGCGCCAGGGGATCTTGGCCAGCAATCCATTGAGTAGTTTGAAGTTTGCTTTTCTAAAGTTTAGTGTCCTGATCCTGCTCTTTGCCAGGCCCACATCGCTTGAGATCACAAACTCAACCAGGGCGTGGTCGCTGGAGCCCAGGCAGCCTCCGACCTTGACGCCTTTGATGATCTCCTCGGCGTTGGTGAGCAGCAGGTCTAGCAACGCTTCACCTCTGGTCGGTCTGTCCAATACCTGAACCAGAAAGCTGTCGTCAATGGATTCCAAGAGCCTTCTGGAGCTCTTGCAGCTCGCCGTGTGGTTTTTCCAGCAGATGTCCGGATGGTTGAAGTCCCCCACCAGGACAAGAGCCCGTGAGCCAGACATCTCACGCATCTGGAGCAAGAAAGCCTCGTCAACAGCCTCCCCTTGATCAGGTGGTCTGTAGTATACCCCTAACACCAGCTGACCTATATTAGTCCCATCTCTAATCCTAACCCACAGGCTCTCAACCTGTTCCTGACTGTTTCTCATAGGGAGCTCCTCACAGTTTATCCAATCCCTGACATAGAGAGCAACTCCCCCACCCCTCCTACCTCGCCTATCTCTCCTAAAGAGTTTATAGCCGTCGATGGCAGTATCCCAATTGTGGGAGTCATCCCACCATGTTTCTGTGATAGCGACAAGGTCATAACTTTCCGAGTGCATCACAGTTTCCAGTTCCTCCTGCTTGTTACTCAGGCTGCGTGCATTGGTATAAAGGCACTTCAGCCGGGCTATCCGTCTCGCCACCTTTATATGGGATCTAGGATCCCCTAGAACAGCAGCATCCCCAGCATCCCCCTGCCCTACTCCTTCCCTATGCACTCTGCCGTCATTGCCCATAGAGTTCGGTACAAGCCCTCGAATGACCCGTTCAACCCCAGTAGCCCTTATTTTGTCCCCTTCCCCCTTCATTCCTAGTTTAAAGACCTGTCAATGAGTCCCGCTAATTCTTCAGCTAAGATCCTCTTACCCCTCAGGGACAAGAGGTACATGATAATGAACAGATACTGCTTATGCTTTCCAGAGGAAAAAAAGTTTATACTTTAATTTCTGCAGTTAGAAAGAGAGTAATCATTTCTTGACCCACAGTATTTCACCACATATTTCTTTTCACTATATTTTAGTGAAATCTCAATACAGCTCTGTATCCAAACAGAATAACAATAAAACATACCCAAAGCAGCTCTGAATTTACTAAGTTTCAAAGTCCATTTTTAATTGCAATTTAAATGCAATCAAATTACTAATGTTAATATTAAAAAAAAAAAAAAACACAAAACCCACCTCCACCACCAAAACCACCTTCAGCTCCATAAAACAGGAATATTAAGGAGGAAAATGATGCAGATGGTCCCGCCCATTTCTATCATTTTCTTCCATATTCCCCACCATCATACCCACCTCCTCTGTCCTCAGGTCTCCTTGTCCCTGGCCACGCTCCTAATGCCCAGCCCATCACCCTGTGCTGCCCAGCAGCATTTCCATGCTGCTGCTTCCCACTTCTGTATGATGCCAAAGGAGACCAACATAGGAGTCAGCATCTCTTGAGGCTGCATTTATAGTTTGGCACTAACACTGAACACATCCATCCTAAAATTTGCATCCTTCTTGACAGCAAAACGTGCCCCTGCTGTGCTGCCATTTTTTCCACAAGCACTTGGGAAAATTGCCCCCTTAAGCTTGTGATTACCTGCTCTTGCTCTTATAACTTGCATTTTACCCCGAAATTTGAAATGTCATTCATGCCCTAAGAAATGTTTAGGTAGTAAGTAGCAAGAACAGTATCTTCTGAGCTGTGTGTATTTTCATATAATTAGAGAGCATTAGCACACAGTAATTGAAAAATTATTGAGATGTTTCTTTTTATTGTTAAATAAAAGCATCAACTGTGCAGGTACCTGAAATGCTTCAGAAAGGAGCCCAGAAGAAAAAATGGTTACCACTACTTCTACTTTTGTTCACAGAACAAACCTGAGTGAACCTCAGAAGAGGGTTTTCCTAAAAACAGCTTTAGTTGAAAAGACTATAAATCTTAAGTCTAGGAATTAATTAGCTTCTAAAAATTATTCTGATTGAGACAATCTGCTAAAACTTCAGGAAGGTGGAAACAGATATGAAACTACAAAGACATTTTTAAAAAAGTTTGTTATTGGTATAAGGGCTAATGAAAAATGAGTCATGAAGTGAAACATATCTAGAATTGTAGCCAAATTACAGAGCAAGAACTAAAATTAAAGGTACCTGCTCTACCATTGTAACTTCTTTAATAAAGAAAGTGTATTTTAATAGCACATTCTGGATTAGAAGTCAAAGGTCTCAGCCACATTCACTGGTGACCCAGAGCTGCAGTCTGAAAAATGCAAAACAAATCCAAAATGCACAGTTAGGAGAGGCTGTGAAAGCAGTCTCTTGAAGAAGCAGCCTGCATTACCAAGAAAATCTCACAGAACATCCACAGATGACAAATTACACAGAGCGTTGTGAAATAAAATTAATCACTCATAGTAAAAATGAATGAAGACTGGGAAGACAAGAGACCCTTCACCATTGAATCCTCAGGAGCAAGATGATGAGACAACACCAATCACTTAACCACTGTCCAAGGAATCATCACAGCTCCCCAAACTTACAGTCATCAATCTTCATTTGCCATGTACAATGCAGGAGAACAGATGTCTTCAGAGAGACAAAAAACCATTTGCTAATACTGTTCCAAGTAGGACCTGTCTGGTTTGCCAGACATCTCTGGTATTGCTGATGACCCAGCAGGATACTTGGCCTCTCTGTGTGTTACCTACTGGTAAATCATTCTCTCTAAGCTCAAAAGGCACTTCAGTTTGGATAATGGAAAATAAAGTGAGGAGGGGGAGATAAGATAGAGGTAGGTAATATAATATGAATCATAGAGAAAATTAACTTCAAGCTGTTATTCACCTAATTTTGCATCACTAGAAAACACCTGAAGAAATTAGAAAACGGAGGTAGTACTGTGCCAAGCTTTGCAACATGTTTCTGCAGGAGGTTGTTCAGGCTGACAGCATCCGAAGGTACTTCAGAAACAGAAAAGGGAATAGAGACAGTCACTAGTAACAAGCTCATAAACAGATACTAAGAGGAAGCAATGTGCCTCCTGGCATCCTTAAAGCCATGGATGTTGGGAGGTGGCAGCGGAATGGACCCAGAACGTGGCAGAGCCCATGTGCTCTCTCACAGCATCTTTCATAGCCAATAGTGGGACAGATGGGCAATGGTATGACGCAGTTTCATTTCTTCTGTGCTTAACTGCTGTCACTGATCCCTTAAGATGAAATGAATCCATTAACTTGGTATTTTAAAATTACCTTTCTATCCGAGGACATTTACTGAAACTCAGAAAAATGCATTTGTGCTTATTTGATGCAAACTATTTTCCACATATTGGTGCAAGATTGCTTTTAAATAGATGGTTCATATTCTCATTGCATACCCCAAAACAGCTGCACAGAGCAACAGCAGTCAGCAGCTCTCTGCTAGCAGCCTTCTCTGATGCATGGATTGGTTAAAAAGTTATAAACAAAATCTTAAGCTTTACAGCTGGTTTATTCATATGAAATGAAATTCTCATTTGACTAATGCTCTGCTTCTACAGTGCATTTCTTATGTACATATACATATATGGAGAGAGACCCTTTATAAGATACATATCTGTATAAATGTATACAGTACATATTTTACATGCCTGGGAGGCATCTGCCAGCAATTCACTATGCATTGCACATCCAATTTCGCTTATTCGTCAACTCTTGCTCCTTCATCTTTTGGAATCCTTTATTTCTATCCTTCCTTTTTCAGACCTTTTATTCTCATCTTCCATTTCTATCCTGTCCTAACTAAAAAACCAATCCACTGCCTTGTTTGCAACACTCTGCTTGGAGATTCCTACAATTAGAAAGTAGCAGACTGCATGCTCCCTCTCTTGACTCAGAACACAAACCAAATTGCTTTCTCCATCATGCTCACTGATGTGTTTAATATCTTACCAGACATTTTCAGAATCGAACATATATTATTCAGCCACGCTCAACAATAAACCACCTGCAACATTTCATTCTGCACCTGAGCAGCAGCAGGAACATACCCTTAGCTGGAAGGCTGCAGTCAGTGCATAATGTTCTCTGGCCCAAGAAGCATTCTTCCCAAGCAGTCTTAAACTGAAACCATCACCCTTACAACTCCAGAGTGCTTCCTACTGACTTCTATGAAGTGGGCTTCATGCTGACAAAGATTCAAAATCTTCCTTTTATCATAATACAAATCCTCATGACCATTCTGTCTTTTCCTGTACCCTCTCATAGACGCCTCATCTACCCATTTATAAAAGCAGGATAGCTTTCTAAGATAGCAGCAAGTATTTTCTCAAGGACGAAAAGGTATGATTCCATACTTGAGATCACCAGCTCCAGTTGTCACTTCTGGAAGGACTAACTTCCTCATTGAAAGGTTACTTTACCTTCCAGGAATTTTTTTCCAGGACTATCCTGTTTTCTGCAGGTCAGGCTGAGCACCTGCTATCTTATCTCTAGAAGACTCAGAAAATGATGTTCTCTTGCAGTTGGCAACTATGGCATCATTTTGGAATGTGGTGCAGCAAAGCACATCTTGCAGGAAGAATTAAAGGACAACTATGAAAGCAACAGTACCAGGCATGTAAGTGAGCAAGAATATATTTGGCAGTTCTGCCATACACCTTGTTCTCCTTCAAAGAGTTCCAAGTCAATGTTTCTCTGAAAAGCTGGATGTAACTCAGATCAAGAAGTAAGCTAATTTTCACAACTCAGATCTCTGTCATAAAAAAAAATGAATGTCTAAAGATGCAAGCCAGCAATTTAAATGGAAGGCAGTAAAGAGCCATGAATGAACAAAAAACATGCCCTAAAGAGCAATATATTCTGTCACAGCTTTTGACTAAGACCCCCCCCAGTGGCTCCTCCTTCTACAGCATCTCATCACAAGGCCTCTGGCTGCAAAAAGTGGCAAAGGGACAGGGAATAGGGAGCTCAACAGCAGTCCAGATGCCACTGTCCCTTTTGCGCTTCTTTCGCCCAGCACAGGTTGCATACACAAGGGTAAGTCATGCAGCCACAAATGAGAAGCAAAGCACAGCAGGCCAATAGGGCCCATAAAGCCCAGTGACTGTAAAGCCACTTGGCCAGCCAGGGCTATGGTCACACACAGGTGGCTCAAGCTGTGGTCTGCATCTGAGCATGGAGCTGCTTGTAATTAAAGTTCTGCTCCAGCGAATGATGAGTCTGAATGTGACCAAGCATTTTTATAAGAAAACTACTTTCCTATCTCCTGTCATCTTTGCTTGGCATCTCAGCAATGTGCTGACATTGTTTTAACAAGAGATACACCCCACCTCCTCAGCCTGAGCTAACCTGGTATCCTAGAGGAACCTCTGCAGCTGAGCAAGGGTGTGGATGAACATTTTCAAGAGACAAAGAAATCCACTCCTATGAGCAACATGGAAATTGTGAGCAGGACTGGGAGTCTGGTCCCTGCAGCACTTCCTTTGCACAGTATGTGGAGGGAGAGGGTTGATCCCCTGGGCAAAGCATGACCCTGCAGCCTCCCACCCCAATCACCTCTGCAGAAGCCCAAAACTGCAGAGGTCCTGGGAGCTCATTTTCCTGGTTCAGCACCTGTGCTGACCGTGCCCACAGCCAGGTGTGGAACACCCCTGAGAGGGCAAACCAGGGCCTCAGTGCAGAGCTCAAGAGCCTCTTACAACAGTGCTCATCAGTTTTTAAGCAACTGTATGCACAGTTTTGCAAACACTAATTAAAGCAAACAGCAGTACTGTCTGTAATACTCATCACACTGATGAGTATACATTCAATATTGCATTCTTCCCTTCAGCACAGGAATGTACAAGGATATCATTATTATCCTCCTTACTACATACTTCTAGAATCTTGCTCAATTCTTTAAATAATTTATGTTTCTAAAAATAAGCCTTCTAACATGTCATGTGTTACTTACAATGAAATCTGAATTGAAGACACAAGTTCCACAGTGCAATGCATTGATGTAAAGCATCAGGTAGGCTCATGCGGTTTGCAGGAAAAGAAAAGCTTTCCAAAAGCTCCAAATCCTATGGTAGAATTTAACACTGAGCTAAATTTACAGCAAGTCAACCTCCAAAGATACCCATGGCTATTAAGTTATAAGAGTTACAGGATTACATGCATATCTATCATGAACTTCTCTTTCTCTCACAAGAAAGAGACAGCCATACTTACAGAGATACTAGCAATGAATCGATCCTGTAATGTTTTCTTCACAGAAATAGTTTTAGTGCATCTGCTAAGGATTGCTGAGATGATTGAAATCTGCAGCATTCTATCTTAATATTTGGAGTATTAAAATGAAAGTTAGCACAATAAATACAGCTGTTTTTCTTAAATCACAGACACATACGGTGATGCTTTCCTTACAGGCTAATTGGTTCTGCACACAGCTGACAGTGTTTGGGGAGAGGTGATGCAATCTCAACACTGACTGGTGTAAATAGAAACATTTACTGCTTTATAAAAAGCACAATTCAAAAGGAAAGTGCCTGAATTTAAGGAAAGCCTTAGCTAGAATTTTTCCCTTTACATTTGTTTTCCTTACAGACCAGTGTTGTGTAGAGATACGTATAACTCTGCTCCACAGTATTCTGAGAAGTAGATCACAAAAGCATTTAACAAGACATCTGAGACATCTGAGATGCCTTACTAATTTGATCTTTCTTAATGCTGGACAGGAATTTTTCAACAAATATATTATTCTTTAAAGTCCCATAACTTTTCCAAATTGAAACTTTGATCAGAAATGTAACAGATGAAGCACTTATTTTCAAAACACACAGAGGAAGACTCACATAGCCCTTCATATTCCAATTCACGGCCCCGATGTGCTTGTTTCTATAATAAGTGTGCACTCATCGCTGCTCTTCAGACTATTCTGGGTTGGCATCAACAATTCCATCATTTCCACTTTGCTGTACAATGGATTCATTGGACCAAAGGAAGCAAAGAGGAGACTAACTGGAAAATGTCTCTTTATCTGAGATATAACAGGCCTCGCTTTAAATCAAAGCAGGCCTCCTGGACCTACTGTCAGTTAACTTTTCTCTTGCCTCCCAGATTGACATTTTCTCCCCAGAACCCACGCATGACAACTTTTGAGCCAAAACTTATTAAAAAAGCAGAGGGTATCAATACATAGCACTTTTAAAAATCACTCTGGTCCTGTTGAAACAACAGAATACAGATCAAGCATTTGAGATAGGGAGTTAAAGAGAAAAATAAATAAGCATGAAAACATTGAAAACAAGAGAACAACTATGTAGATGGGAATCCTAGAAAGACACCCAAGTTTAATAGGAACTCACTTTGTAGGAATCACAGAATCACAGAATCACCCGGGTTGGAAGGGACCTCAAGGATCATGTAGTTCCAACCCCCCTGCCTAGCAGGGCCACCAAACAATACATGGAATACATGGTTCCACCCAAAAAGCAGATGAGTGACACTACAGAACGGATGGATTCCAACTCTTCTAATGTCTGTATCGTTTTCCTAAAGTTGCAGCATATGCAAAGCTCTTTTCATGTAGATACAATACACCCTACAGCTTTTCACTGTGGAAGTCAGGAATAACAGAAACTATCCAAATGTTTTCATATTTTGTATTGAAACACTTGGTTTTAAATCACATTAAACACAACTCAATTTAGCATCACAAGCACTAGAAAACTCCTGAAATGCAATGATACATTATCTGTAAAGACTTAATCCATATCTTGAGATAGTAGAAAAATAATATATACTTAAGCAAAATGAAAATAAGATTAAATGCATTTTCCCATAACTCAAGCAGCCTTTGATACATTACTTTGTTTTTTAACAGCCTGCAGCCTAAAACGCTCTGTAGTTAAATAATGCATTCGCAGAATTAATATATAATATCAGCAGAAAGCACACACTAAGGGCAAGGTGAAGAGAGGAAATGTTTTCAACTTAAAATAAGGTAACTGAATAGCAGAAACTGAAGAAGTGGTATTCTAGCTACTGCAAGCTGCTAGAAAACACACTTCTTATAAATGGGACTGCGCCAGCGTTCAGACTTATAAAGTTGATACTTCAGTTCTTGCAATCTTAACTACACTAAAACGAAGGCTCCCAATTCCCATTTAAATGAGCAGCAGTTGAGGGCACTCAGTCCCTGAATGAAGCAAATCCTCTAAGCTGAGACAACCATACATGTCAGCTTAATTTCAGATTACAAGAATGTGCCTGTGAGCATGGATAGGTGAGCACACTTAAATCACGTGTGCTTTATTCTCATTCACAGAAAATGAAACAAAGAAGGTGACATTTATTATGAAAATGTAGACTGGGATTTGCTACTTGAAAGAACTGGTGTGCAGAAGAGCACAGGAACCACTCCTTCAGCAGCATGGCAGAACCCCAGCCCTCACACAGAAAGAACAGGGGAAGGACTAGGTACTGTTTACACTATCACACTGTCACCTCAGGACGGTGACAAGAGATGCAGACGGACAAAGTTTCAAAAGCAAGGAACTTTTGAAAAGTGGTTTGCACTCGGCCTCCTCTGTCCTCCTCTTCCCATCACCACTCAAATGCCTCAAAGCCGAAGGAAGCTTCCTAGGCTGCCCGGTCACCACACTCCCTCTCCTCTACCTTAACACAGTTCAAATATTTAAAGGCATTTGCCCACCTATGTTGCTGTGATTATGCATTTCTAAGTATAATAATTTGTATCCCTGGAATCCTTCCATTTATTTTCCCAATGTATTTTAAACATAAAAAGGACCATAGGATGAACGCTTTCTTACCATCCTTGTCATGCCATACGCAGACCATAACCTGCACACACACATGCTTTACCCTTTATCACTACAGTTTCTGTTCACTAGCAGTAATTCAACATAAAAATACCAAACCCCTTAGTTAAACAAGTAAGCATATTAACATTTTTTTCCAAATGGATTTTGTTCCCCAAGCAATTCCTTTTTTAATCTTCAAAGATACTTAAATAAGAGAAACACACCAAAATAGAATCTTATTCATCTTGCCTGAATGAGCAACTTGTTAAAGAATAGGAAAACAATTCAAAATAAGCAATTATTCTTTGCTACTTGGCCAGCTGAGCCCAAGTGATTTACCCAGGATACAAATGCGTATTTTAGCAGAACTATTGATAGGGGTTTATAAAAGGACATGGAAAAAAATTATAAGTTACTATCCCAGACTTGTAAAACATCACTTCCAAAAGCACAATAACACTCTTGTTTCAAACTGAAGTTTTTCAGAGATGTGCAGGGAAGATCCCTACGTTATGACTGAAGAAAAGTCAGTGACTGTGTAGCAAGAGCACACCAGATAATGAATGAAACGCAGAATGTAATGTTTTTCAGGGAGCACACAGGTATATTAATTTGCTACATTAAAAGTAATTAAAATGTTCTAAATTATGATTTGTTATTTTTAAGGCAAGACTTCCAAAACCCTTAAAGTACTTTACTACATGTTTTTGTTTTCCTTTCCGTTATTACCCAAGAAAAATGATACTATGGCCAAAACAAATCCTAAACATTTTTGTTGGTTTGGTTTTTTTGTTATTTCGTTTGTTTTGTTTTTTTTCCAGAAAAGCTGATAAGCTGGGTAAGATTTTGGAAAACCATCCTAACATTATTACATCATTATTTATTTTAGTTTTGATGAGAACACAGGTTATCACTAGGCATCCTACTTTAGAAGTTCACAGCACAGTTCACATAGCTCCACAACCAATGAGACAGAATTTCAACGGAAACTGCTGAGACTTCTAAACATTTGTCTTACAGATGGAAGCAGATTTCTGCCATGACCTGACCAGAGCTGGCAGGGGCTCTGAGGTGGATTTGCACCTCTGAGATCTTCAAGGACTAGAGGGCTTTCCATTTAAAACAATAAACACGCCAACAGCAGGTTTTGTTTTAACCTACATTAGAAAAAATAACTTTTTAAAGTATGTCTACGTATATACAGGAAGGCTGTATGAAATAATTTCTCCCAACTCATCAATCAAAGCAAGGCAGTACCACTGAAAAAGCCAGAGTCAGTAGGTGTAAGATGCCATGCTAAGTCATTCCTAGCAGATTAATTAAGGCTGAGGCACCGGCTCAAGCATGGTCATAAAGTCATCCACGGTGCTGTCTGCTGAAATGCACATTTTCCATCTACATCAACTTCAGACCATGCCCTGAGAGAGAAGCTTCCTGAAAACAGACTCTGCTGCCATGAGCCTCGAAGGTCACAGAGAATGGGAAGCAACAAAAAGGGAAGAAAGCCTTTCTGATGATCCTGGGGACAGTTTTCTTTCTTGGGAAACATCCCCACAGATGCACCCTCTGAGCCTGAAGGGATGCACTCCTGCAGAGTTTTAGTGCATGGTCCTGCACTCAGAAACTAGACAGTGAGGGCAAGGATTTGTTCTCAGGGTTAACTTAGAGTCCAGTCTAAAGCATCTTTGTGGGTCAGAAAGTGAATAAAAATCTTACAAATTACACTTGACCTTGAGATGCAGTTCACCTAAACAACCATTAATGCTCCACTTGAAGACAGGCAACCTGGAAAAACTGAAGTGCTGTGTCACTTCTGCACGCAGGCTACATGATGGAGACCAGCATAACATCATGCATCACCTCATCAGCAGCAAAAAGCTGGAAGACGGAAAAAGACTTCAACACAAGAAGAGGGAGAGTGGAGGGGAGGGAGAGAAGAGACACTGGGAGCAGCTGCAGACCATATGGGAATCCAAAATCATGGTCATCTGCCAAAGCTAAATGAGAGGCACAGCAGGAAGCATGCACCACCTTTTATGTCCTCAGGCTTGCAACAGGAGGAAAGACAAGACACACGTGCACCCTGTGGGATTATAAAATACACTACCCATCTATGCTCACTATTTGAAGAGCACATGGAGTGGTATATGCAGATAAACACCCAAAGGAGTTTTGTAGGACATGCAGTCCTACAAAAACATAGTTTGTAGGATGAAGTCAGATCAATCCCTTCTCTGCAAGGAATCTTCATATCTACAAAGGGCACTGTACCTGGCTCACATACAACCCTTATACATCAAATACTGGAGAGTTCTGCAACTCTCCCCAGATTCATCCTAAAATTCAGAGGTCTCCCCTCGATGCCATGACCAATAATCCTGTAAAAATTCATGTGCTACACACATCACTTCAAAAATTCACCAGATACCACAAATTTTCACTGCTATCAATCATCCATCCAAAAATCCAGTTAAAAATTCAATGCATTCACATAAGAAGGTATTACAAATATTATTCTGAAAAGTACTCCCGGTAGTGGTAATCAGGTCAATGGGTTTTCTTTTTTCACTTTCATCAATTATTGGGCTGTGACTAACATACTGGTAGACCTTCTATTTCTCAGGTTTCAGGTTTACCCTGTAACTCATTAACGCCTCAATAACAGACATAAATTAATAACTTGTCTCTTTCAAAGACAATCAACAGCAAACATCTTCTATATCAGATTGCTGAAATTCAAAGAAAGATAGGAGAAAAAAAAAAATAGAAGAGAAAAAAAAAAGAGAGAAATCTTACGACTGTAAAACAGTTCCAATTAGCTGTTTCACCCAGAATAACTTGGACAGTATTAAAATAATGCATCTGAAAACCAGCAAAGAACTGCAATTTTTCAGACAACCAAAGTGAAAATTATTTCCAAATGTACTTGAAAAAAAAAAAAGTGCTATCTTTCCACCCACATGAATATTTATTACTGCCTACATGATGGTATAAAAGCGTTTGACACAAGTGAAAAGGAATAAAATTACTTGATTGATACTGGCTCCCTAAATACTCTGTGCTTCTCTCTCCTTTCCTCCTTACGATCATTAGAGTTCACATTTTAGGAAATAAAGGCAAAAAGATCACTGAAAGCAGATGTTCTCCCTTTGCTTCAGTTAGAGATCTCATTAGCAAAAGCAGATCTAGATGGACGATATGAGAAGAGCAGCTGACCCAGAGCATCTGCTACATTCTTAATTTCAATGTCTTTAATTTCAGTATCTGTAAGCTCCCTGTGCGTGCCCCCGCTGGGCACACCAGCCTGGCTCCTCCAGTGCAGATGCAGGACCACTTGAGGTAAACAAGTAAGAGGAACTGAAATCAGTTCTGCTCTTGTCTGCCTGCTAGCATGGCTCACACAAAAGCGGAGGCTTCAGTTGCTTACACTGTCCTCATGACCACAGAGGTTACAAATTCTGTGAGCTGCCAGGATAATTAATCTGCCCAGCAGCTCAGTCCCCGCAATCCTTTTTCTCAGAACAATCAGGGCCAGATAAATTGCTCTGGCAGTAACGACTGATGACATTCCCAGCCACTGCTTTCCCTTCTTCCTACATCATGGATGCGTGCCATCCACACAGACAAAGCGTAGCCATTGCAAACAGGCTTAACTAACCCTGCTACCATCTTTCCTGGGCAACTGTTCAGTGCTTCAGGTCTTATTTGTTTTCACATACTTACATCAACCATGGTACCTAAGCTCCCCATGTATGCGATAGCCATTGAACACATAGACTGTTCATCTGATGCTGCTTGAAAACGCACAGCAAGCAACACTAGCACTGTTCAGTCAAACCATTCATGCACACAGTTCTCAGAGAAGGGCTTTCCTGACAAAAAGATGCTAAAGTACAACCAGACCAGGCTATGCTATGTCAAAACATACGGCCCACAGATTGGTGTACTTCTCTCATCATAGTATTTATTCAGTTGTTTTGATTGGGAAGGCACTTTGTAAATGAAAGATCCGAGATCAAAGACAGGAGATTTCCTCTAAAAATGGAATTTTGCAGAAGATGCCTGGAAACTGAACAGACACACGTACTGTTTGTCTCAGAGATCCTCCTGGAAGCAGTCAGGGTAGGATTTTCTGAGTTGTTTTAAACTCATTTGTGTTTTTTTCCCAGTACTATAAGTCTCTATTGTTAACTTATGCATTATTTAAAAGATACTGAGTTTAAAAATAGCTCTAACCCGCCAAGGGAAAATGGGAAAAGCAGTAAGCTGAAAGCCACAGTGCTTCCCTCACAGATTGTTTCAGCATGCAAGACATTACAGCTTTCTCCCGTTTTCATTTCAATTTAGTAGCTGCCTTTGACATATGCCCACCCATTTTCACCATCAAAGCAGCTGAAGATAGCTCATTCCTGAGGGTGCACATTACTAGTCTCTCAAACAGCAAATTACTGCTGCTATAGGTCCTCAGATACACACAGCTAAAGGCTTTGCTTTTGGAGATTCTGTATTCAGCCACCATGTTTTGCATTCACATTCCACATAGGTGAGTACCGTACACTCTTTAATATATTAAATGCCATAACATCAGGAAGAAATCAGAAGTGTTTAAGGCCAATCTAGAATCAGCAGTGAACCTAACTCCTGATTTCATCTGTAACTTGAAGTCCAGGAGAGCACAGGTCTGGAAGGACCTAGCAACCTCCTGCAGGTTGACAGCAGCACTAACCTCCAACACAAGGAAAAAGCAAATCCTTATGTAAAGACTATACACATCAGACCTAGAAGGCTCTGTTTCACCCTGCAAGAAAAGCTAGCACTGGCTTGATTCTAGTCCTAACCATATTTCCAGACTTTAGCTAAGTACTGATTTTAGGCACTGTATTACACAGCACCTGTAAATCTTTGTTCCCAAGGAAGAAAGAGAAAAGGAAAAAAAAAAAAAAGAGGAGAGTTACTCAGTTAAAAACATAGCTGGTGTTCTACCTACCTCAAAATTCAGCATGAGACAGGTAGTCCTTCTCCAGGGACAGACCAACACACAGTACCTGCACAGGCAATAAGGCAGCGCATGGCCATTGCTAGCAAGAGGCCACAGGTCCTGTGTAGCCAGCAGCCTGCAAAGCCTCCCTGCATGCCCAGCTATGCCTGGCCTCAAGCTCGTTTTAACTTGTTTTAGCTCTAACAGCAAGCTGACCAGTGACCAGGTGGTGAATAATACTAACCTCAAATGGATCCAGCACTGTTGAGAAAGAAACTGTCACTACTAATATCAAATTCCTGATAAAGAAACTCGGACACTAAATGAGGACATGTGGTGACCATGGATGAACCAACATTAACTCAGAGACAGTGGTAGATGTGACATCATTTCTGTGTATCACTTTTAGCCAAGTTATTATTTGGAATGAGCTGTTAAAGGACTGGATGTTAAAAGACAATTTGACCGTTAAGAATCAATAAATTCTCAGCCCTGCATTTGTAGCTGTAACTCATGGTAAAAGCGCTAAGGGTTTAGTGCCACAGGAAAGACCTACCGCAGAGACCTACGTCTGGGATGCATTTCTGAAAGTTAAAAGAGAGGACAGTGAAAATACAATACCAACATATCAGCCTGGGACAAGCAAGTTGGGTTTTACATAACTTGGTGCTAGTGGCTTTGCTGATATGAAACAGGCAAAGAGGCTGGATATGTCCATGCAGTTTCATTTTCTCTGTGTCAATCTGTGTCTGAGTGTCCATCAGAAAAGAAAAAAAAAAGATTGAAAATCATCTTATATAAAATATGTTGAGTGCAAAGCTTACCCACTCAGTGTCATAAAGCTGGATAAGCTACATAACCCAGTGTTAGAAATGCATCCACACAAGTAAGCACCCAACAAACAGTGATGTTGCCCATGTCTGATGCAAAACATAGATACAAAGTTGAAACCCAGAACATAAGAATGTTTTATAAGCCAGTGAATTCACATGCCAGGTCCTGTGTTGGAGGAGAACTCCAGAGCAGCCCATTTTGGGTAGGACCAGCCACATTTACTTTGGCAGCAGTAGCTTCTATTACACAAGAGGGAAAGGAGTTGAAGAGGGAAAATGTTGGCAAACGTCATGAAAGGAAAGGGCAGCTCATGCTGGGGATCCCAAAACTTAGATTCAATTTCATCCTAATGGATAACTCAGAAACACCAGCAAAAACAAAGGTATATAACAAATAACTGCCAAATAATAACTTGAGAGGATGGTGAGGATCACACTGCTGGGGCTGCTGCTAACATAATGATGATGTTTATGTACTTAGAAGAGACTAACACCAGCTTTCAAGCATAGAGGCTATTGCTTGTAGTGATGGGTGATTCGTTATTTAAATCATTGCCTTGTTATAGCATCATCCCCTTTGGTACAAAAGCAGCCCACAGGTTGTGGGAGGCAGCAGAAGCTAATGCAAGAGTATGCAGGGAAGGAATGTTGGGGTTTCTAAACTTAACAGTGGCTAAGGGCACAGAAGAGTAGAAAAAAAGGAATGTTTGTGTATAAATATACCTTTAGGGTCACCATGAAATCTCCACTTTTTGAGTACAGAAATATGATCTGCAGCAGTTTAGCAGATTGGTATGGGAGTAATGTCTCTACAGAGTCCCATAACCCTTTAGTGCAGCAGACACCACGTTACTTGCAGATTGAGTTTTAGATTGCTGAAGTTGAAAAAGGTACTGTTGATAATAATCCCTGCAGTGAAGATACTAAAAAGGAACATTAAAAGTTACTTTGTTCTGAGTTCTGAGAAACAACATTCTTGTTTAGAGATAACAGAAAAAGAGTATTCTTATAAAACATGCTAAGATAACACTGCAAATAAATGTAAGCCATTATTTTAATGCTATTTTTCATATTTAAATTCTGTAGGTTTTTTTATTTAAAAGCTTCTTAAACTTTTTAAAAAAATTCTAAATATACTTTTATTTATAAAAATGACATTAAATTAGTATTAAGGGAGAACGTTTGCTTTACTTGAGGGTAAATGGATGATTCTTTTCCATCCTGCTTGAAATAAGCAGGGCTTCTATGGATCCTTAACCCAAAAATCATCTATTTGAAAACACTTTGTAATATACAAATATTGTCATGAAAAATTGTCATTAGATAATCCTTAACATCTCATTGAAGATTATACCAAGGGTCAGTGGAATAAAACTGTGACATTCACAAACACCACTAAAACCAGCTCTGATATTACATTAAAATAATCTCATTATTGTCCATCAATTAAATAAATTGGGAATGTGGCCACTTATTTGTAAACTACTAAATCAAGGTGAGAGTTTGAATAATGAAAATTATATCTCAGTGCTTAGCTGTGGTAAGCTGTAATGAAAAGGGAAGGAAGAAAGAAAAAAAAAACAGCAATTCATAAATAGAAGTTTGCCTGTTCACTAATTTCATGCAACTTTTCTTAGTCACTCTACCAGTGAATCCTCCTTGTTCTTCAGATTGACACTGCCAGTAGCCTTATCCCTGAAGAGCCACCACTGATCACTGAAGCATTTCTTCATATTATGTTCACATCTACATAATACCATCTCCCACAGTAAACCTAAAATCACTGATGGACACCTAAGAAAACAAGACAGCTAATAGACCTGTTCTAAAAATCCCTACAGAGGATGATTTACAGAAGGAACATCAAATCAGGTTTCTCCCATCCCAGTATAATGCTCCAAACACTGGGCTTTTGGAAAGCTTTGTATTTGCTGTGCGTATTAAACAACCACCGTGACTGAAAGGCAAATTCTGCAGCCAACTGCACAGAGTCTCCAGCTGGGGTGGAGAATTTGGCCCAAGTCCTGATCAGGTACTGGGAATTCTCCTTCACATTACCTGGAGAAATGCAACTTTGAAAACACAGAAACATTTCTTTCTCAAGTTTCATTTTAATGATAGCAGAGTACCCAGTTTACCAGCAAGCAGGCAATCCCACTCTACAGCAGCATGAAATCATTATCAGAATCTGCCGGGAAATACCTAATGCAGCTTTCAGCTTCCCCAGGTGGTCTCCCTGTATATTGATTTTCCCTTCTCAGGCCTACTCCTTGGCTGCCTGATTTAAATTCCCTTGTCTCTTGGCTCCTTTGTAGTGGGTTGGAAAATTGTTTGCCATATGGTCTAAGGAGGGGAAAGGATTCTTCCCTTCTGCTCTGCTATGAAGAGCTGGGAATTGCCTCTCCCATCTCAGTATTATGCCTCCTCCCTTCCATACAAGTAGTGATCTACAGCAGTGATTGTTAGTGACATTCAGAACTCCAGGGAAAATATGGCTACACGTTTTCAATACACTAACAATGCATAAAAATGCTGCTTAAAAATTACAAAGAGCATTTGAACTATCACACTATTAACACTACTCCAGTAAGCATAGATGTAACAGTTTCTACAGATGGCTTGTGTTTAAGATCACTCTACTGCCAGTGAGGGTGTTAATTTTCTACGCACTCTTACGAAATCATAAATGCTTTGGTTAGGTGGTAGCTGAGAAAGCACGGACTGAGGTCTCAAACATTGGCCTCTCAGCCCCATAAAATATTTAGCTCCTCCTGTTTGGCTTTCCAAGGACAACTGAAAGAGACTGGTTAGCAAAGCTGGTTACTGCTGCACTTTGAAAAGAGGGAGGTACACATTCCTGGAATATAGGATGCAGCAAAAAAGGATTTTAGATACAAAGCCAAGTTCTTTTTTTAGGATCTTTGCCTGCAGCTCTTACTGAAGTGAACCAGAACTACTAATGCTCATCCAAGGGCAGAATTTGACATCTAACATTTATTTTATGCTATACACAAATCTAAACAAGGAAAATACAAAATAAATAAATAAAAATCAGTTATTAGGTCTGGATAAAGCAAAACTGAAAGCCAGCAGTTCTCCAAGTGCAGAAGCATAATTTCACAGAATCACTGAATGGCTTAGATTGAACAGGACCTTAAAGCCCATTCAGATCCAACCCCCTGGCATGGGCAGGATTGCCTCTCAGTAACTCAGGCTGCCCAGGGCCCCAGCCAACCCAGCCTTGAATGGCTCCAGGAACAGGGCATCCACAGCAATCTGGGCAGCATTGCCAGTACCTAGGCCCTCTGAATAAAAAACTTCTTAACATCTAACCCAGATCTTCTCTCTTTAAGTTTAAAGCCATTCCTCCTTGTCCTGTCACTATCAGACTGCAAAAAGTTGGTCCCCCTCCTGCCTGGAAGCTCTCTTCAAATACTGACTGGAAGGCCACAATGAGGTTTTGTTGGAATCTTCTCCAAGCTAAACAAGCCCAACTCACACAACCTTTCTTCACAGAAGAGGTTCTCCAGCCCTCTGATCATCTTCTTGTACCTCTTCCAGACCACTTTGCATCCTTACTGTACTGGGGGTCCCAGGCACGGACACAGCACTCCAGATGCAGCCTTACAAGGGCAGAGTAGATGGAAACAACCACCTCCCTCACCCTGCTGCCACCCCTCTTGTACTGCAGCCCTGGATACAATTGGCCTTCTGGGATGGAAGAGCACACTGCTGGCTCATGTCCAGCTTTTCGTCCATCAAGACCTTTCTCTATAGAGCTGCTCTTAATGAGTTCTTCTACCAGTGTGTACCTGTATCTGGAATTGCCTTGATCCAAAAGCAACACCTTGCACTCGACCTTATTAAACCTCATCAGGCTCTCACATGCTCACTTTTCAAGTCTGTCCTGGTCTGTCTGGATGGCATCTCTTCCTTCTATTGTGTCACTGCATCATTCAGCTTGTGTCTACAGCAAACTTGTTGAGATACACTCAATCCCCATGTGCAACCCCATTAGCATCTTCTCCTTTTAAATGCTGGAGTGACACAGCTGACGCAACACAAGTATTAATACCTCCATGCAAGCTGTCTGAAATCACAATAGATTTGTGTGTAGAAATACTGAAGGACTTGTGGGTAAATGGTATGGAGAACTACGCATGACTTGCCCATTCCCCAGTCATTCTCCTGTGTCCCATGCTGTCAGTTAGGTAGCACCGTGGTGGTCCTTCATCGCTCTGGGTGTGTAGGAAGAAATTGATATCATCAGCAACAAGAGGTGAAGGGATTAGATCCATTCATTGATTTACATGACACACAAATGGTTCTGAAAACAGTTTAAGGCTGCTTTCAATATGACAAAAAAAATTATATTAAAACATCCACATTGTTGATGGTCAGTTTGAATACTTTTCTTGTTCCTGCTGGTAATGTCAAGTGTCAGCATGTTGTCGTATGCTACTGCTTTAATTTCTCCATGACAGAAAGAGATGCAGAAAGAAATAAAAAAAATAAAAAAATAAAAAAATAAAAATCTCAGTCAGATTATATTAAACCAGAGTAGTTAAAGCCAAATATTTTCTTATGATAGGCTTGGCAAGGGCCAAGCAGTAATTGCCTTGTTTTTCTCATGTTTGTTTTCAAGAGAAATGTTAGTTGCTCTTGGGAATTATCGGCATGATTATCAAGGTACAAGAACTGAAATCAAAATAAAAGCAGAGTATCAGCTTAAAAAAAAAAAAAAAAAAAAAAAAAAAAAAAGGCTACCCTTTAGAATTTATCTGCAAAAGAAATAGTAGTTAAGATCCCACTCTTCAAGTGCCAGAATGCCTCCTTTACATAATCTGTTTATCTGGGGAAGAAGATGGGACAGAAGTGTTAAGAAGAAAACTTGAAAGAAATCTGCTAGGCTGTAGGTATTTCAGTACATCCCCCATATCAGAAGCCAAGTCCAAAATATGCATCACCTATATCACTCTTAAGTCTGCACACTCTGACAATGTCTAGACAATTCTGTTGTAAACAGTCATACCATACCATGCTATGAGCAGGAGCAACACAAGAATTACTCAGTCTTGTATGGAGAGAGAAAAAGCAGAAATAAACCTCTGTATACATACATGTGTGGGTGTATGTCTAAGTAAAGAAAGAAAAGGATAGAGAAGTTACTGAAGTTACTACTACCTGTGCTACCTGTGAAGAGCTTTCAGAAAATACATGTTTGTTTCAATTCTCTGACATTCTCTACCTATTTCCAGTTGAATTACACAGTTAACTAGTAGTGGAACAATTCTGGTCTAATCCATCAGTTCTACAGAATGGACCAATGTGAAGGCTATCTCAATTATTCAGAGATAAATATGTCAATAAACTATCTAAAGATTGCCCTATTTTTTTTTCTTTGATTGGAGACATTTTCTATACAAAGTCCAAAAACTCAACAGAAACCAAGAGTGCTTGGACTCCTTCAAAATAAACTTGCGTTACAGCTTAAGGAGATGTGAAGTTTTCACCTTTGCTCATCCTTACACGATATCTGTTTCAATGACTGTTTATATGAGATTTTAAAGAAGGAAGAAGATGATGAAGACTTCTCAGAGTTGATGACAAATTCTTGTTATCATGTTTTCCCAACGAGTCCATCCAGGAATAAGAGACCGAATACATTTACAGAGAAAAAAAAAAAAAAAGAAAAAAAAAGTTATATTTTAAAAATTAACATCACTTAGAAAAAAATAACAATAGTGTCTCAGTGAAATCTGTTTTTAAAGGTCTTGAGCTATTACACACCATTCAGACAACATGAACAGGAATTGGGATATTTGTGCTCCAGCTTATCGGAAAATTTATTATCAGTGCCTTGCAACTCAAGCCATTCTATGATTCTGTGATTCTAGTATATACACATAATAGAACTACGATTTTTGAAACACGCTTTGAAAATGTCGATTAAATTTTGAAATATAAACCTGAGAAAAATTAAGCAGTTTAATGATTAAATAAAGTTACAAGAACATATGCTTTACTCCTCCCTGTTTCCACCACTGTTACAGGCAATATCTCAATTCCCAGTGTACAAGTCACCCACTGGTAGTCAGTACAAAGGAGGTCTCCAGGACATTAGTGATGTGCTCTTTGCAACCCCCCTGAGATCTAATCCACTCCTTTCTAGCCCAACTATACATAAGTAAACGCAGAAATAGCATCAGGCAGCAGATCTGTATGTTTGGGCCTGAAGGGATTTGTTTCTGCTGTTAGGATGAAGCAGGATTGCAAATGCAGGTGAACTGGAGTGACTTTCACAGCTCAGATCCTCCAAAAACACATGCATGAACCTGGACAACAAGGGAATGGCAGAAAGTCATTAGTTTCTGCTCCTGGTATGTCAGATTCACAGCTGTAAAATAACCTTGGTCATGCCACCAAACATGGAAAATAAGCACATTCAATAAGAAGTGAGGAACTGCATTCTTTCGTGTTTCTACATTCTATTTAAGGAGAGAGCAAAGGGAAGAACAAAGGACAAGCACAGCGTAGCTGCCTAATTCCAGCAGCCACACATCACAGACTTGCAGGCCATCAGAACACTGTTATATCTGTTCTTACTGCAAAATTTCTAGCACACCAGAAATCCATTAGCAGTGATTTTTTGGCAAAGCACTAAAGAGAAATACATCCTCTTATACCAAAAGATCAAAGAATGATTATGAATAAGTACAGGCTAAGGATCAGCAAGCTCACCCAGAAAATACATTGTAATATAAGGTTTAACAGCTCTAGCAAAATGAGTAAGACAAAAGAAACCTTCTCACTTTGTATCAAAGCAAAGGCTGTGAATATATGAATTAAAAACTCTGGCCACCATATTTCATTAACACTGGAAATCTATTTCTATTATCTCTCTAGCTAGTTTTGGCAGCTTCTTTCCAGTATCATATTCAGATTGTTTTTGCAGTTTCTCAGCAATTTCTTGGCTTGCAATTTCTACTTACTGACATGCAATTTACCAAAATAAACTACAATAAACCTAATTTATTCCATGGCTAATTTCTATGAAGCCTCCCTTGTGACCGATGTGGCCAGTATTTCTGCATGGGAAGAAATGCACTGATAACCTGATGCCTTCAGCTGGATTCCTTTCTCTGAAGTCAGAGGGAGAAATCTGTTTCTTACAATTAAGTAAAAACGGAGTGATACTAAAGCACATGACAACATAATGGAAAACTCCTTGTCCCCTCAATGCCATTTAGAAATAGCTCTCTCTTTAGGAGGTGAAAATGCATCTGAAAATACATCTGATTTTCTTTTTTCTTCGCTCTGAAAGCATGAGTAACTCCCACCACAGTAACATCACATCAAGCTCAGTTTTTTCTTTTCTCTCATTGTAACTTCACTGACTATCTGAATTTGACAGACCAAATGGAAAGTGTGATTCATTACAGGTGCAACAATAAGCTGAGAGACGATTATGATTTCCTGCCGCCATCAAGGCTGACTCTGTGAAGAGGAAGCTGAATGGTGCCATGAAGAGCATCATGTCTGCTGTAACTGAGCTGCTTTGCAGAGGGACAACGCTTGAGATGCACTTTTTTGGCTGTCTGGCTTAGGCAGGAGAGCTGATACCAAAAATACACAATCTTCAGAAAGACCTTCAAAAATCAAAATCTTCAAAAGGGAGATTATTATTTTTTTCTTTTGAAATAAATATTAAGTAATCTTTACAACAATTTAGAGTCTCAGAACTATCAGTATGGTACATTTGATAACACATAACCAGAGGCTTAGCATCTGTTATGCCCTTCAGACATGAATATTTTCATTTTGCTCTTCTGAAGGAAATCTCACAACCTTGATATTCAAGCCAGTCTTCAGTATGTCCTCGGGAGGGCTCTTATTTTAAGGGATGAGTGGATATGAATTATATAAATGATCTAAGAAGGATCAAGAGTGTTACTGAAAAGAAGTTTCACATAAACACATAAAGTTATGTCAAGAGGTGAGAAAGGTACGGCAACCTCTTTGCTATAGCTTCTGTAAATCTTTCCTTACAGCATTAAAAAAAACAAACCTGCAGTCCCTTCTTCAGCTAAAAGAAACCTAACTGGTTTCAAACGTGCACATTTTAAATGCAGCGAAGAATATTATCTTTGCCTAAAAATGACCAGTCCTCTCTATACCATATAGATATGTATGTGTGTACATCAGCTAGAGACCAGACATACAGAACACCTATTGTGGAGAACTGCATGTTCTTTTCCAAAAACAACTTCCGCTGAATCTGGCAAGTCACAGCAAAGACACTTTAGAACTGGCTGAAGAACCTAAGGAATCCCATGAGACACTCTCCTCCAGGTTTTCCACTTACCCCAAACCAGTTACATATTTCTATCCCCTCCCAGTAGTCTCCAGAAAGGAAAGCTGATATGACACTGGCATCACCGAATAAACATTAACTTGGCTATTAAGAAGCTGGATTTTAAGTGCTTTTACTTCTTTAGAGAAAGGAGAAAAGAGCAAAAGAAATCTTTCGATTCACCTTTTACATCTCAAAAAAGGGTAGAAGCCCAATTTAGAAGAAATATCTCTTTGTAGGTCATCTTTAATAAAAGTGAAGACTGATTCTCTTCCTTCATCTCACTGTTTATCACACCAAATGACAGCATTTTATTTCCTTTGGGATGGAAGAAATAAAGTAAATGGAACAGAATGAGGACACTTGATAAATACTGTCCAAAAATTTGACTTAAAAAAAAAAAGAAAAGAAATACCATTATTATCATGCAACCAGTCCTTCGACCAATTAATAAAGGGATCTTTTCTGGCCTATACAAATCTATTTGTATTATACAGCACTACAACCAATTCCATACTCCTTGGTTAAAGCATTCGATAAGAAGTTGAAAATGAATTTAAATAAATAAAACTTTTCCAATAATGTACTGTAAAACAGTACAAATGTTCAGTGTTTCTATCGGGTTTGTCTGATGGTACATTCCATTAAACAACTTCTTAATATATTCATGCAATGCAAATTGCTCTGTATTCCTGTAAAACCAAAATTGTAATGCCCTGCTTAATGAACATTATAAGTATGGTATATTTCATTGCTTGATTCATCTGCTACTATTTCACTAAATAGAATGCAATTAAGTGTTTGAAGAATTTTAGAGACATGCTGAGTTCTCTTCAAATCAGAAGACTATTGAAACGGAACATTTGATTACCTTAAAGCTGAAAAAGGTAAGGGCATAAGATGGGGCATTACAGAAGCATGGCAGTAACAGAGAATCCCAGACTGTGCAATTCAAACACCTGGACAGTATCAGAAGATTGCAGCTGTTTGAGATGAGTGAAACCAGATTATGGTCAAGTCAACCCCTATCTCAATCAACAGAGCAGGAACACTGCTGGGTTATCTGCAAGAAGCGAAAGCTTACCAGTCAGCTTCTCACCTATCCAAAACATTTCCAACGTGCCCATCGGCAGCTCACGCGCAGTCCCCCTCCAGGGATGCTCACAAAACATTTCAAACGAAAGTGCTAAATTTGTCCAGTTTGTTCTTTTCAAGGAAACAAACTTCCTATGTTAACTGAGAAAGCATAACCCTATGTGAGGTTTTACTCACAAGCAGACTCCAGCTAAATCAAAACAGTTACATTAAAAACTAACTGTCCAGTTAAGTATGCCAAAAGGAGCCCACTTCCAGCCATGGTGCAAGTCAACCCAACCATGCTGCTCTTGGATCTTACTAGCAAAACACACCAAAAAAAGTGATACAAATCTCACACAGAAACAAATGTCCATAGACATCATGGGTAGTGTTTCACCTCTGCAACAAGAACTGCAAAGAAAGCCACAGAATACAACTGTACTGACAGCCAGTAGTGCTTGTGTGCACCAATCCAGCCTTATTATTGGCCAGGAAAGACATAGCATATGATAACAGAATACCTTACCAATACTGCCAGTTGATTCAGCCCCTGAATTAAAACACATTCCTTAAGTAGAACCGCTGTCCTGAGTGGAAGGGGGCTGAATTTCCTATTCCTTACATAAGGATCTTGCAAAACTGAACACTGTGGTTTCGTACACTGACAGATGTTCAGTCACCCCTTAGGTCCTCCAGCTCACCCTGGAAAGCCTAATGATTTTTACTATTTTCATTCTCCTTTATTCCTGGCTCTCTGCATTACTTGATTCCTTTTCTAGAAATGGGGATTTCAATGCATTTCACTGCTTAGCTGAGGCTGCTATTGGAGCCCCAAGCTAAAAGGTCAGCGGCACTTTCACTGTTTCTACTGGAGCTATTCTCAATGCACACACGAAAGGTCACAGTGCCAAAGCAGTTCTCAAGGAGAAAGAAAAAAGCAGGACAGAGGGCTGGACAACACAAGCAGAGGCATATGAAGGGAACTATATCAGCAGGAAGGCTGCTGACTCACAGACGAGATACCATAAATGACAGCATAGACAGTATCTGCTACTCACATTGCAATTCCTGCATTTTCCTATTTACAATCACCTCCATGTGTCTTACTCTGACTAGTAAGGCATGCATGACGATTCATAGGACAGGACTAGCACTGGAGCCACAGTGGTCTGAGAATCTAAATGACATAAATAAAAGATAATAGCATTTATGAGACCAAGTTGTGGCTGTGGGAATAACAGATTTGCTCTTGTAAACACAAATCTTATTCCAGCTGTTAAAACAGAAGCAAAAAAGTAAGAACAGCTGAAAAGGTCAGTGTTTGGGGCTTTAATATTTACAGTAGTGGTAGTAATGTATAAGTAATTCAAACATTTAAGTAAAAAACCTGGTGTCCAAACTAATACAAGCATGATTCCATTTCAACATTAAATCCAGAAATACTTTGAAAATCAAAGTCACTTTGTAAGGGCTAAATCCAAAATAAAAATATATTTTTCTTTACAAGATTTCATAACAGCAAGAGGTTGTTTGACCGATAAAATTACTGTCACTTGGAGATATACCCGACATTTAGAAGATAAATCCATAGGCTTAACCAATTCTTTCTATAGCTTAAGCCATTTTACTTTAAAGAAGATATTACCACAACTGATCTGTCCATATGAGCTATCTGCGTACAGGTGTGTGCCAAGTACACAGCTCCTAAATTATCTGGCAATCTAAGAAGCATGAAGAAAGAAAAACTTTATAGTAATATTGTAATTGCTTTCCAGAATAATTAATCACTTTCTTCCTACACACATGCACTCACAAATACACAGTAATACAGATTCATATATTTTCTGTAATTATTTTTTGTGTAAAAAACATTCACACCATGGAAAGATAGTTTACTCAGTGCTGATAATCCCATATGCTTTAATGACCTACTATAAACCAATAAATATCTCTTTTGGTATATGCAATTACTTTAAAGCAGTAAAATACTCTTTATTACATCAAGAGGAAAAGAAATAACCTCTTCAGAAACTTTTTTAAGGAGTTTGGAAAGTACCTAAGAGGAGATGCATAGATTTTGTGTACACATAGAAATGTTTTTAAATGTTGTTTTTCTTATAAGTCACAGATCATTGAGCTTTAAGTGGGATTTCAGAAACATCAGGGAGTTCTCTTGCAGGTGCTCAAAACTGCGTTACAGTGATGCACTTGTAAGCAATAGAGGACTGCAACAAATTACATTTTTGTGTTTTCATATTATCCAGGACGCCAGGTAAACACTTGCAAGTGTTTTACAGTCATCAGTTAAACTTTCCAACTCCCAATCCAACTGAAGGCAGTAACAAATCAGTGTTGGTTCCGGCAGCTTTCACCAACCGCTGGTACTAAATCTAAATTGCTCTAAAAGATGGATGCATATCATTGACTGGTGGCCCACTAAAATCATCACCTCAAAAATTTTTCTCCGTAGAAAGCTAGCTTTTCAAGAATAATGTTCACTAGCTACAAAAAATACTGGGGACATGTTCACACTTCCACAAGGCCAATGGAGACATCCATATACATTTCAGAGATTGATCTCAGAGCACTGCTGTCAGCAACATCATGCTGACTGAGTAAATCACTGAACTAGAGGCACTGCATCTCATCAACACGACACACATGAAAATGCTCTGTATGTATACACATCTTGGTACGTGTGTACACTATTCTCTCCCTTCCTCCATTCCCTGAGAGTTGCATCGTGGTTTTGCATTAACATCCAAGAAAATATTTGAAGCCTGACTCTAAAACGAAATGGTCACCGTACTGCTCCTCCAATAGAAAGAAATAAAAGAAAAACAAAATAGAAATTTTTTTTTTAAACTGCAGGTTGCTTCACAGAATGGCACCTTGTGTCATTGCCAGAGACTCTGACTATCCCAGATCCACCCAAGGAAAAACTCTTGTCCCATTTCTAACCACAGTTTCTTTTGGGGTAGCTCTGAAGAGGCAAATTAATAGTGGACTCACATACCCTACATACACCTCAAAGCAGGGGTAGAGGCTGAGGGAAAAAATTAAATCTTTTGGCAGTAATTGGGAAATAATTATAACTGAAATATGTTAAACTATTTTAACATATTAATAGCAAAAGAGTTATCAGAAGAAATGTACCTTTTCCAAAAGAACTCTTAAGCACCATGGAACATTACATAGAACAAATTAAATGGAGGCAGTAAAATTACTGATACTCAATCTATGTTTGTGGAAATTTTTTCTCATCAACGTAACCTGAGAATTTGTCACTACAGTAAAGAACATCCATTTTCTTATACAGGATTATGAATTCAATAATAGTAAAAATGCTGATATAGTAACATGAAAGAGTAGAACCCATAACTACTAAACAATGCAGTCTAAGTTTTGAAGGAGGAAGTTGGAAAAGAAAAAAAGGAAAAGAGAAAGAAAAAGAATTGGGAAAATCTGTGCAATTTTCCCACTCTGATGTAGAACTAAAAACAATCTGTGTGTATACTATATGAAAATAAAGGTGTATCAATTAGAAACGAGAAGGTTGTGCTACCTTTTTATGTGACACTGATAAAATATAGTACTGAGTTTCGGTAAAGATACTGATAAACTGGAGAGGTCAGAGTCAAGAGTCACAGAAATTGAATTAAAAGATGTTTTTCTCTCAAAGATCCAGAAGCCCAGATTATACTCAACCGTAGCAAAAAAAAAGGCTGATATGCCTTTTTTTTTTTTTTGACCAAGCCAGGAGGAAAATTCAATGCTACAGGGCTCTTTCAGTCTAGATAATGTTAAAACTTTTATCACTGAGGGTAATGAACTATTCATACAACTATTTTGACAAATTTTTCATTCCTACAATACTTTGAAGCAAACTTGGGGTAAAACAAACAAACAAAAACCACAAAGGCAGAAATCCTAAAGTAAGATCATCAGTTCTCTCTAGCCTGAGAATGTGCTTTGAGTTTTGTCTTATCTTTCCTTATCTTTTAGCCCAAAGAAAATGTAGAAAATATCACTGTAGAAATGACATTTCTCATTAAAGATAAGGAAAAAAAAATTATAAACCACTGAAAAACAATTTATACAAAACATGCATTAGTGAAACACACTAACACAAATTGAAGTGCAGAATAACTGCCCCACAAGGAACAAAGTCAACATTTGGAATTAAGCAACAAGGTCAGGGAGGAAGTGTTCCTTAGTCTGGCTTGTAATTATGACTGTACTAATTTTTCCACCACAAACCAAGGGAAAGACAAATGACTTTTCAAAATGGGATTGTTAAAGAACAGTCCCACTTGGACAGCTGGGGTTCTGTTCATACAGCACATGATAAAATTCCCTTGAATCACAAGTCAAACAAAATCCCAAAAATACTGCAGAATATCAGCCAAAGCCTCATTCAGACTTGATCCTCTATAGTGCTATATAGTCTATATATATATATATAGACTATATAGTCTACATAGTGCTGCCTGTAAATTGGCACTGGACATTACATTTTCAGGGCACTTTTGTATGGTGCAAAAAGGAATCATTTTAAATAAGAGTCAATTAGCAGAATGGAATCATACCGAAGTGGGACTCCTCAGCTGGCACACATAGGGCACAAATAAATAAAGTGAAGATAGTTTAAATTCTCTAGATCCCAATAAATTCCAGCAGACAGTGAGCACAGCTGGAACTGTGCAGCAAAGGCATTCATTAAAATAACTAACAGGTTTGGGCTAGACTTTAGGGAGATCCAAAACAGCATAAAGGAAGATCTGCACTTCCTGATGTTTGATCTGGCCACCACCTATCACAACCAGGTACCCCAACAGTTACCTGCATTCATGCTAAGAACTACAGGTGATCGGAGAAGCACAGGACTCGTGGGAAAACCAGAAACATAAGAACCAGAAACAGTGCAACTGCATTTTTAAATCATGTCAGAAAGTTAATCCTTTTGAATGCCACATAGCCAAATGTTTATGATTTACAGCAAATTTAGGAATATGCTTTTCATTTACAGCTTACATGACACATTGATATTAGTGTTAATGACCATTTGCCAAGAGAAATTACAGGCGAGGTTTCAGCATTTTGTCTTACGAAAAAGCTGGCAGTTGTCTGTCAAGCTGCCTTTTACTTTGCTTCTGTTTGAGGGATTTTTTGATGAAGTTTATGATCTGATTCTGTAAGGTTTACAAAACTCCAGTTAAGAGACATTTCTAATAAAAATTCCCCAGAAGGAATGAGGAATGTCTATATCCTTCTCAGCAGAAATCCCTAAAACTGCTCAGTGGCAAAACAAAATAATTAATTCCTGGAGTGTCAGGAATCTTCCAGTATCATTAACCAGAAATAACTGAAGACCAGCATTTTGTGAAGGACCTTTGATTTTTCCTATATTTTGGTAAGCCGGAAGAAAAAGGCTTTTTCCACATAAATAGAATGATCACAGGTTCTGGAAAATTCACCTCATTTGAGATCTGTCAGCCTTATGGATGTCACTGATTACCACGACTACGGACTTACCTGCACAGTTGGTACCTCTCTGGGATGCCAGGACTAACAAAAGCACATTCACTCCCTACAGAGGGTGATGTCACCAGGCCCATCTTCCCAAGTCTACTTCTTCATGGATTCATTTCCACTAGCTCATGGATCACCATTAACCTGAGAACCTCACACTCTCAGTGTTTTCACACTCCCACAACAACAAAAAAAAAGGGCTCCTCTCCTTGTAGCACAATGAGCATGTGGGCAGCTGGAAGCTTCAAGCCACATTCTGAAAGCCAGAGGTCCCCTCAGCAGAACACCTGGTGTTCATCCCAAGCCTCCTAAGTGACCACAACTCAGGCTCAAGAAAATGAGCTCTGTCCATCTCTGTGACAGAATCATAAAATGGCTTGGGTTGGAAAGGACCACAAGTATCATAAAGTTCCATCCCCCCTGCCACAGGCAGGGCCATCAACCTCCAGATCTGGCACTAGACCAGGGTACCCAGGGCCCCATCCAACCTGGTCTTGAACACCTCCAGGAATGGGGTATCCACAGCCTCTCTGGGCAGCTTGTTCCTGCATCCCCACCACTCTCTCTGTGAAGAACTTCCCCCTGACATCCAATCTAAACCTTCTCTCCTTGAACTTAAATCCATTCCCTCTTGACCCTTACTGTCTACCCTTGCAAAAAATTGATTCCCCTCTTTTTTTATAATCCCTTTTGAAATACTGGTAGGCTGCAATGAGGTCTCCTCACAGTCTTCTCTTCTCCAGGCTGAACAAGCCCAGCTCCCTCAGCCTCTTTTCAAAGGAACAGTGCTCCAGCCCTCTGACAATCTTTGTTGCCCTCCTCTGGACCCTCCTTAACAGCTCCACATCTTTCCTGCATTGGGGGCCCCAGATCTGAATGCAGTACTCCAGATGGGGCCTCACGAGGGGGACAGAGTACAGAGGGACAATCCTCCCTGGCCACCCCTCTTCTGATGGAGCCCAGAATACCACTGGCCTTCCAAGCTGCAAGACCGCACTGCTGGCTCATGTTCAGTTTTTCGTCCTTCCCCAGTCTGTATATACATCTGGGATTACTTTGGCCCAAGTGCAAAACTTTGCACTCTGCTTTGCTCAACCTCATTAGGTTCACACAGGCTCACCTTTGGAGCTTGATAAAGTCCCTGTGGATCGCATCTCTTCCTTCTAATGTGTCAGCCACCCCACTCAGCTTGGTGTCATCGGCAAACTTGTTGAGGGTGCAGAAGACACAGAGGCCCTCAGATGAAGGAGAATGCTGCATCAGGAAAGGACTACAGCCTTCTTTTTTTGCATGATGTGGTCACCAGAAAGCAGACCTGAGGTGGGCACCCTCTGCCAGGCAGGAACTGTCCACAATCCTGACAAACACATGCACTGTGGCTCTTCTGATGGGCAAACCTGAAGCATGCTCCTTCTCAGTCAAACCCCATGATTACAGCTTGCTTTGGGCTGTTCTGCCATTCACTCACTGCCACCCTGTACATAGGTGGCCATGCCCCTGTTCAGGTCTCTTCAGATTCAAGAGTTACATAGCACCAGGCACCTCAAAGAGGCTCTCAGAAACATCCCATTTCCTGGTGAGCTCTGCTCTGTAATTGCATAATTACATTCCAAGACAAGAGTGAAATGCTCACATGGCTACATTAACACGAAGAAGAATTCTGCACAAAAAAAAAGAAATGGCTATTTGTTGAGCCACAGATACTACTGGGACATTAAAAACTTCAGGAGAAGGAATTAATAAAAAAAATAAATAAGCCCACTCAGTTGCTATGCGGGCCATGCTTAATTCTGTTGAGAGTCAGATCCAGTCATGTGTGAAAGTAGGGAAGCCTGAAAGCAGCACTGGCCAACACAGGTTGAGGAGGCTGAACACGCTAACAAAGACAGTCACAGAAAACAGCTCCATTAGATGCAATTCTGAACACATAAAGATACCAGTGCAATGGATTCATAAAAACATGGTGCAACTAATGCGTTCCTAACCTTTGCATAAGGGATTGAACCTCTTAAGTATACAGCTGATCCAATCTGAAAGCTTCTTTGTAAATACTTCAGCTGGTTGAAAAGGCAAAAAAGTTGAAAAAGAAACGCAATCTTGAAAAAAGCTTATTATAGAGATACTATAACAACTCGGGGGAAAAAGAGAGGAAAGTGTGACAATACACGTGGAAAAAATACCATCAGTGAAAAAATGGACAATATACTGTAATTATCATCTTTCAACAGTAATAATGTAGCATATTTTATTACTAATGAAAGTAATGTTTCTATGCAATGTGACCAAATACACATTTCAGTGCAACGTAAACATGTTGAGATACAAAACGAGCAAGAAGAAAGCATGCAGACGTCAGTGTTATATTAGACTGCCATAATGTAATGCCCATTGGAAAATTGTTTTTCCTTCCTCTTACTCGCATCCAGGAGTGGCCAAACACTTTCATCCTCTTTTTTTTTTTTTTTTTTTTTTTTTTTTTTTTTTTTTTTTCTCAAGAGGATATTAAGCATATGAGAAAATTTTAGCACAGCTTCCATGTGGTTTTGATATTATCAGAGGTTTAGTTAAGACAATAATTTTTCAAGAGAAAAACTGAAATCTTGAACCTAAGACCGTTTGAGCACTCAACTACTTCTCAGTTATAAAGCTTTCATGAGCCAAACGTAAAAGACATTCCTCAAACAAAATTCTATCTTTCTCGGAGGGCCCTTAGAAAATGCACACAGAATATAATTGGAAGAGTAAGAATTACAAGAGAAAATATATACATACACCTTCTGAATAAAACAAATTTGTCCACAGGAATATTAATTAAGAATACATTTAAATGTTGTTTTGGTATTCTTGGCCTTCTGTTTATTTGATGATCTGCAAATGCTATTTCAGAAGCAGTTTAAAAGTTGACTTAATATCATGATAGAAGCCAAACATCTTAACTACCTTGTAGCCTTCCTGTTTTCATTTTGTGAAAGGACTTTTCTCACATTAAAAAAAGCCTTGCTTCTCATGCAAAGTTCATATTTTAATAAAGCTGGGTTCTGCAACTTGTGTGCTTATGTATGTGCATACTTACATGTGTGAAAACTAAAAATCCACCCAAAGGGAACTACTGAAGTTTATAGAAATCACATCCCAAAATGGTCTTTTAATATACTACTAGAAAATGTATTTATTCTTATTACAATTACCTCATATGTGTATGGCAAGGAGAATTCTGAGCTTTTAGAAACTGTGAACACTAACCTGCCACCCAAAATAAAAACAAGTTTGTGCAACCTACTGTCAGCAGTGTAAAACAGAGAACACCAAATACTGCATTAAAAATCATTATTTCAAACAAACACTTCAGTGTTGTGAACTCAGTTCTTCTCAAAGGATTTCTAGAGCAAGAATGTCCTGTTAAAATGTATTTGTTGTAAAAATCATCCTTCTAAATCAGCCTCTTTCCCTTCCCTTGTAGGAGTGCAACATCTCTTCCCTCTGCAGCCAGCAAAGATTCACATGTGGATTTTAACTTGTTAGCACATGTGAAGTGACTGCCACTGTTTAAAATGTGTTTACAAGTGAAAAAAAATAAGGAAAAAAAAAGAAAATAGAAAGTGGCTTCCATTGCAACATGAATACTTCATCTCTTTAGTAGAGGAACTGAGCAGTTTGCCTCTAACACTGAACCACACAACTTTATGTGCAATTACTAGGAGCTGAATTACTTAACCAAGCATTTTTATTTAATATACCATTTATTCTCTTTTCATTTTGGAGGAGAAAAGTAAAGCAATTTTAAAACAGCTGTGCTAAAAGGCTACTTTGAAAACTTGTTATCCAGAGCTAAATACCAGATTTCTTTTTAAGCTTACTATTGTCCAATCTTTCCTCGTCATCTCAAGTTCACAGTGTGTCACTGTCTTATAATGCCTCTCTGTTCCCAAAAAACTGTAAACACATCTGAGGAAACTTCCTTCACTACCACCCGTCTCGTTCCTTTCTGAGCATTATTGCTGTGTCTCCAATACTTTACACTTGGTTATTAAAATGCTAACAGTTTTCAGCAACTCTGTGTTTTAATACCCACTGAGGTTGTGCATGAGTACAGTAATTTGCCTTTATGATAAACTGAAAGATTGTAAATGAAATTACACAACTCAAACATTAGTTACATTGCAATAGTACGTAGTAACAGTAGAAACTCAAACTCTAATATGGTACTTGAGGAAATAATGGAAAAACTTAAAGTATGTTGCTATAAATTAACTCAATACCTAAATATAGCATTTGTGCCTCAAAAGCCTCTATAGAACACTGATATTTCACTGGAACCAGGTCCTCAGTGACCACAGAGAAAGATACAGTCATTACTTACTGGTTTAGCGTTACGTCCAGGATGAAGGATGACCCAAAAGCATCAACCTGGAAGCTGGCTCGAGCAATGTGGGTAGACTGCAAAACGGAAGAGAGAGGAATTGGTATTCAGCTACAACACAATATACCATACAAGTGTCTGAATACAGAAAGTAATTATATTTACAAAGCAACAATACCAACCAAAGAAAACTACACTGAAATAGACACAGTATCTACCAGAGTGAATAACTGCTTTTTGGCTGAACTTTGAGGTTTGTTCAAGAATTCCCAACAACGCAACCAGCTCTGCCATAATTATGTGCCCTCCACATTAACACACCAACACTGTAGGAAATAACTCTTCCCTTCCAACTTCCACCTCAGGCAAAACCCTGAACAAATACAAACGGGAAATTTCCTCTGGATGATGTACTCCTCATTGATCAGTCTGGCTCTGACCCATAGTGATGAGCTGAGACATGCCCAGTTTGTTCAGGCCAGGCTGTGTGCACCAGTCTCACCAATGTTATCCAGAAGAAGCTGATATTTCAGATAAGTTCCCAGTAAAGCTCATGTAGTAAGGTGATAGCAGTGAGATAAACTCTGATTAACTGTATTTTTTGTAAAGCTGTGACTCACTCCCCTGAAGCCCATCTGAACCAAAAGGTTCCCAAAACTCCAACCAAACAAAACTTGGTGCTAGGGAAACATCTCTTCCTTTATTCCTCTCTCTCTTTGCAATGCATTTCCCTGAATTAATTGCTTCTATTCACTCCCATACCAAACAAATACAGGAATACTTTGTAAATCGCAATCTTCAAGAAATATATTTATTCCAGTACCAGTGAAAGAAAACACTGAGTTATCCGATGGAAATGCAACGCTTGTTTCCAGACCTTAAAACTCCCAAGAAACTGAACAGCGATGTTATTTAACTAATTAGTAAGAAAAGCTACTTTCAGACATGTTGGAGCAGTTTCAATTTGTTCTTTACTTTCTTTCCATTGAAATCTACCCATTAAGATTTGAAGCATGTAGACTGAGGGATCTAAAAGAAGCACTGAACGACCACTTACAACTCTATACCACACTTCTCAAAGAAGTACAACACAGGACAGTACAACTGCAACAAATGATTTATTGAAAAGTCTGGGAAACACAGGACAGGATGGGATAATATGAATCATCAAATTCACTCTCTCTAAAACTACTGGCAGGCTTTCAATAGGCATTAAATCCAGAAGAGTTGAGAATACCAGTTTGTCTGGAAAGGAACAGTAACAGACATGGGAAACTGAGGGAATCATTATTTTTTAATGATATTTTTGAATTGCCCTATAGCCAAATTTTCTTGTTATTGTAGAAGCAAAGTTCTAGCGATTAAAAAAAAAAAGTAACAACAGTGAATAAGTATTTGCAAACAGTTGATCTCTTTAAAAAAAAAGTCACAAAAGTTTTTCTCAATAGAGGATACCTAGGCTGCAAATGCTCTACAAGAACGCCTCACTGTGCCACTATAGTGAATGTGCATACATGAAAAATTTCAGGTATTTAAACTGTGGTTTAGAAGGATGCAGTATTAAACTGTAAAGCTTCTTGGAAGACCTCTTAGTAGATACAATTCTGTCACATATAATTTCAGCTATCCCCATTCTATCTAACCTTCTTTGTATCACATGCCATGGAACTTTACTGAGCAGTTCTTGTAGTTCTTGAATGATCTAAGAGCACCTCTTTTGAAAAAATGTATAATCTTTGACCAAGTAAGTGAATGTGTCATACACTTTATCTTATCCAAGCAAAATATTTCAGTGATGAATTACCATCAATATTAAAAATCTACTTTCTAGATGTATAGTAAAAAATAAAAAGAAAGAAGGAAAAGAAGGAAATTTCTTCATATCACCAGTTTCTGAATCCCTTAATTGGAATTAAGCTACTCCCAGATGATTGTGAGGCACAGTACCCATGGCAACATGGACACCCTCCCATGTAGAGGCACCACAGGACCACTGCTTTGCTGATCCCACCCAGAGGCAGCCAGCCCATAGTTAGCTCAACCACAGCCACAACTAAAAGAACTGTCAACAAATTATCTTGTTAGCATTGGCATCTCTCTTCCAACTCTCAGGCAGCAGAGTTTGCTTTGAAAATGGTTTTGAAACTCCTCCTCTTGCTAGATTTGAATGATGAGGCTGCTGCTCACAAAACAGGACATGACAGGCCAAGGACTGCAAAACACAGTGTGGGCCAATGCTGGTTTAGTCATTCAAATGTTCCACTGCAGCATGTTTGCTAACCCTAGATAACCTTCATTTACCTACTTGCTCAGTAACAACCACCTTATGATCATAGGAATAACACCAGCACAGCTGCTTACTTTTCATTGCTGCTTTATTAAATGTAAAGAACTTTATTATTTGCTAACTTTATTATTTGTTAGCTACATTTGCCATCATTCTGATATATGTATGCACTATAACTAAATCTTCTATATCACCAAATGCTGATACTGAAGAATATAAAAAGCATAATTTAAATCTGTACATAGCACATGTAGCCTTTGTGACAAAAAGCATACTCATCTATGCTAGTTTCATATAAGAATATAACTCTAAGAACAAAGATGCCTGGGGATTTGGGGTGTTTGGTGATTTTTTATTACTGTTTGTTTGAGGTTTGTTTCCTTCTTTGTTTTTATACTACTAGGTATATTGCATCATATTGATTTGTTCTGGGAAGTTTCTTCCCCTGGACAGGTCTATCAGACATGCAATTGCAAGCCTAATGTACTTCAGAGGTGACCCTGGACCACACTTACTGTCTGATAGAAGTTCTTAATGCAGATTTATGGGAGAAAGTGCCTATTAATAAATTAGAATGAAAAACTTTAAACAGATGTTGCTACCCCCAAAGCAAGTGGTGCAAACCCATGAAACTCACCATTAAGTTTACACTAACACACAGTCAAGTGTATCTCAAGTGTATTTCATACCAACTGAGATGCAAAGATGCACATTTTTGATCCTGAGACAAATTCAGCCCTTTTCAGAAATGGCAGTCTTTACAGATGCAAAGAATCCTTCAATCTCAGCTGCGGTTCTGCATGCAGTCCTGCCTCCTCCCTGCTCCCCCTTGCCAGCTGTGTGACTGCCCAAATTCAGATCAGTGTCAGAAAATTAATTGTAACTTGGAGTGGATCAGTTTTCTGCCGGACAAATAAGCTGATCCAAATAAAATACAAAGCCACAGCATGCCCAGATGCGATGGGAAGGAGCTGGAGGGGACATGCAGCCAGCGAGCACAGAGGAAGACAGATCCCCCTCTTCAATGACAGCTAACAGATCTCATTCAGCATAGCAAAAATCTGCACCTTAACAGTAATAGACAGAACACTTTTTAGGATAACTGTTCTACCGAATATCTGGTAAAGAGCCACGAAAAATATAAATGATTTTTTAATCTTGGCTCTACAGTATCTTTAAGTACATCAATACGCCTGCTCAGCAAATGGTAAAATGGCCAGCTGGAAGGGACGCCAGGTTCATAGAAAATGAAAAGTAAAAGAATCCATAGAAAGAAAATCAGGGTGCATCTCTGACATTTCGTTTGAGCAGAAGTAATAAGAAAGACACCTTCAAAGGCTCCTCTGAACCACTGAAGCAAGACAATCAATTACATCATCCTGTTCTCAAACCACAGAACTTTCTCAGAAAACTCTGAGGCTTTTTTAGCAGCCGTGGCTATGACACATCGGTGCCTGAAAATCGAGTCATTACAAGGGAGCTCCTGGAGACCAGGAGAGATGCACTCAGTGCAGAACATGAACAAGAGCCAGGGAAGAAGGCTCCAGTAGTGCAATGGGAGAGCACAGTGCCTGTGCCTTAAAACAATCAAAAAGTTCTGAAATTTTAATGTCATGCAACCAAAGAAAGGAAATATCAAAACCGACTCCCAAAAGAGTATCTTCAGATGGAATTTGAAGTGCTACATAAGGTGTACTACTCCACAGGCTCCCCTTATAAAAATACTAAGCATCTGATGCATCGAATGCAACTGCGTGGGAGCTGGCTTTGTCAAAGATCACAAAGTTTAAGCATTTCAATGAAGGTCTGAAAGGAGTCAAAAGTCAGTGGAGTGGAAAGGACTATTCCAAACCATTAATGCAAAGATATTTTATCTAAAACAAATATTAAGACTTGACCTCTAGAAAAACAAAAGTGGTACACAAATCTTACTGCCAAAACAAGAGGGATGTGATTATACTAAATCTCATGATCTGTGCTTTAGGGAGCACAGCAGTAATAAAGGAGTTGGGCAATCAGTGCTGTGCATGAGCGTTCTAAAGAAACACAACAAAATAATGACAATTCCCACATAGTCCCTCCAGAACCAGCCTTCCTCGCAAACCGGCCCTGAGCACCTCCAGGGGGGAATACATGTACATAAACTGCAACCAAAGCACAGGACTGCAGCTCACTGGTGAGACTCGTTGCACTATTCTGAAGTTAACCCTCAATACAAAGCATTCAGAAGACTGATTTCAAACTGAGCAAATGTTTCGATCAGCAGTGAAAGGTTTACAAGCTACACATTTTCTTAACAATCACATTAACAAGAATTTTGAAAGGAGACGTTTTAGAAATGTTCTCATGTTCACTATAATTAGTTGGATGTTGGAATTGGCATGCCAACATAATGACTAACATTTTTCCTCATTAAAATAAAGAAAAAGAGAATTAAAAATACACTGTGACTGAAGTGTGAACTTCCTAATAATGCATCTTTTTTCCTTCTGAATTATCCTGCATAAAGCTCTTAGATGCTTTTCCTAAGTTTTGCTGGAAGAGATAACAAGAATTTCTACCAAGAGAGAAGAATGTCTTCTCTATTTAAAAAATATATATATACGAGAAAACCCAATGCAATTTTATGCTCACTCTTTGATGTAAGGAATTTTGTATTCACTACTATTGATATAACATTGTGGTTTGTAATTAAAAGATTGTGATCAAATTGTACACTCAAAAGAAAAGCATCAAGAGAATCAAGAAAGCTATACAGAATGTTGTGGAAAGAGAGAAGTTAAAACCTTGCTTCAGAGCCTGTAAGAACAATGAGGGTTTGCAGCAGACGCTATTTACAAAATTATAGCTTCCCTAGATATTCATCTAATTTGCCCCCTCTATTTAGTAGGAGGACAAAAATCGCAGCTTGTTACCAACCCTTTAAATTTGCACGAAATGTCTGCCTCTTACATTCTGTGAGGACAGAGGTAAGCCCATGTGAAATCAAAAGAAACATGTTAATGACATTTGGCAAAAAAACATATTAATGTTTTATTGTACATTTACCTAAAAATAAACAATAATGATTTTGAAAACAATCATCAAATTTATGTCATCTGGGACTAATTAGCACACACACACACATCGAATAGATACGTTTCAGTCTCAGCTGTGTTGTGATAGATCCAGCTACGTAGTATATTGCAGGTGTATGTAAAATTAGTAGTTTCTTCTAAAACTTACTTTTCTGCTTGTCTTAGGAGGCAAGAAAAAAGAAAACTTTACTAAGAGACAAAGCTGAGGTAGAAGCCCAGGTCTAACTAAAGAAATCTCAGACCCAAGGAATCACTTTTGAAAAACAGCAAAAACAAATGTAACATTACTTCCTCAGACTTCCCCTACTGCCATTTACCATTTAAAAATGTTATTTTTATCAAAAACTCACACATCACAGCATATTAAAAAGTGCAAAATTTCTGATTTACTTTCTTCAGCATTCTCAGACTATTTACAGGCACTTATCTGCTGTCTTAATCATTGTCATTCTTTATGCAAGCTCTCTCTTTTCTCCATAGCATAAATCTAGATATCTATGAGGCTTTCTTCAAAAAAATGAAGTCATTTTATGCATGATTTGATCAAATGCCTCTTACAGCTGCCTCTTTGGGGTACAACTGATACATTTCTGAGGAAAAGCCAGAAATAAGAAAAGGCTTTTGGAGGTCCGTATTCATTGCTGATCACACATTTGGTGTCCATGCCAAACACAGGAGAGGCAGAGTGGGATTAACGCAGCCAGCCGGAGCGCGGTGCCATCGCCCGGTTCCCTGCAGTGGAGCTCTGCCAGCCCCTGTCAGATGAAGGTCCTGACGAAGCCATAAACATGACCTAAAATAGCTTTTCTCCACATAAACACCTTAGTATCAATGAAATAAGAAGCAGGGACTACTTGTGCCTCTAAAATGCCAGTAGTGATTCTTCTCGGTAGTAAAAAAAAAATCTCTTTTATTATTTACTTGCAGTTTTGAAACCAGAGGCTGTCTGCACGTACTCAGAGCAGTAAAATAAGAGTCCCCAGCGAGACATGAAGGGAGCAGCAGCAGGAAGAATCAGGGTTGAACAAATAGCTGTGCAATCTATCACGTAGATATCACTGCTGCACATCCAACATCTGGGCAGCAGCAGCGATCCATCAGAAGTCCTACAGATGTGTGGTGCCGAGCCTGCTGGACTCAGCTCTACCTGCTCACACATCTCACCCTACACCTCTGCACAGTACACCAGAACTATGAGCATCTCTGAACAGTTACAAACAAGCTGACTTACCAAAAAAACCTCCTTATTTTCCCCTGAAAACTTCTCTTCCTTGCTGTCCTTCCTTGTCCCCATTTCATCTTCCTCAGAAATTCACCCAAGGTTAAGCGATGGAGGAATGAAGACAGGAAAACTATCAGGCTGTCATTGCGAGCAAATTTAGCGTGAATTGCCTTTTGATCTCACAGATCCGAAAGGACAAGTTTAAGGAACTAAGTGGGCAAGGTGCTGCTTCCCAAGAAGCAATCTAACATTTGTTTCAAGCCCCAGAGGAAAAAAAAAAAAAAACACATGGAACTGGATCATATATCCACTATGTTTGCTGATTATGCTCCTTTGATTTTAAGAAAATTTTAGTTATAATTTTGGATTTCCTATGAAACTAATTACTGTAATTGCTGTTGTGAAAGTCCATATCCTAGTGAAAGGAATAACATTTGGGAAAAGGTACTCTTTTATTTTTCTTTTTCTTAAACGGAAGCAACAAAGATTCATGTATGAAAGTCACAATCAATGTGCAATGCTGGGGAAAAGCATAAAACCAGTGACTGATCAACCTCTCGTTTTTAAAACACACTTGACAAGGTTCTTCATGAAAGATTAATGGCTAGGAAAAGTATGGTAAAATAGATTGTTATAAGGGTGACTAATAAAGTGATGGATTGCAAGTAGGAAACAAAGTAAAGTCATCAACAAAACCTCATAAAGATCAAAATGTTCTCCTGTCATAATTTGTATTAAAACTTTGATGACCATGGAAGACCACATTTCTAAACCCAGACTGGGAAGGAGAGAAAACGACTAATCTGTGATATATGGACTCCACATTTTTCATTGCTTCCTGCAGCAATTGTAGGTTTCAGAGTCAGACACACAGCGAAGAGCAATACAGGAAGATGCTTCAGGACCCAATTGTGTAACTACATGGTGAACCTACGTCCTTATGAAGAAATATGAGGGAAAAGACTCAGACATGGAAAATTTTTCTTACATGAAACTTCCTAACAAGATCCAACCCTTGAGGACATCTGGCAGTTTCAAGTGGAAAGACCTCAGATGAGCAGCTCCTCATGCACAGCTGCAGCAAACAAATAAAGCACAATGAATCTGCAGGGAGAGGGAATACATGGCAGCGAAGGCAACGCAGGCGCTGAAGGCAGCAGTTGAGGATGAACCATCTGGTCACTGTGTCATTCAGCTATAGAAAGGACTTTATTGTCTCAAGGGCACCATTTAGGCAAGAAGGCAAGTTCAATGAATATACAAACCCTCAAGAGTGAAGGAATTTAGACTTTTCCTTCACTGGAGCTCTGTTGGTGCTTTGAGATCATTTCTAGCTGCACATTTTCCAAATTCTAGAATGAATCGATAATGTTTAGAGAAATATACCATTTTTAGCAACTCTTGTAGACTTCAGAAACGAGGGAACAGAGTTCCCCTACCAGAGAAATCTTTAATGCTGCTTATGCATTACACAAAAAAAGCATTCAAAAATAATGAAGGAGTGCAGGCTAACTTTGCTCCTTTGTACACCAAGTATCAGCAAGTAACACTTTTTATTCAGCAATAGTCACATATTCCAAACATTGTCAACTGTCTAATACTTAGTGTGTAAACTGAGGAAAGATTACCAGAGGATTATCTCTTTCCACTGTGCATAACAAGCGCTGTTTGACACCTCATGCTTACCAACACAGCTAACAAATTTTTCCCATAAACAGTTCTCCAGCAACAGCAGAAAGTTTACTAACATTTTGTCAGCACAACGGGCTTGACTAAACTTGCAGACCCTAGGCATGCCAATACATTGCTCAACTCCACAGATAATTCTTTTTCAATATGACTCACATTCTACATTCAAGTATCAAAGTCCTGTTTAAAGTTGCGAAGTGCAAGAAAAGTACATAATTCAAAACTCATTTTCTTCTTGATAAAGCCTAAGAGGTCACAATGAATTAACATTTTTACTGTATACATTTTCTGAAAGAGCCAGTGGATTTTTTCATTCCCACAGAATTTCAGGGACCAGAATACTCTGAGGAGACCTTCCTGTAACATAACATGTTTCTATATCCTACAATTTTCTGGGAAATTTTGAGCTCGATGTCAGAGGGCTCTAACCTCCACACTCACATATGTTCCACTTACAGCATCAAGGCAACATTAAAAGCATTAAAAGCCACGCGATTCTTTTTCTAAACCTTGTATTAATATTACACCTTGGAACATGATTTTTCTAAAGCGTGTTGACTTGCTACAGTTTTCTGGTCTGGGCACATTCATTTCAATTACAAAAGTTATGAAAAAAAAAAAAGAGAGAGAAAGAGGGAGAATAGAGTAAATTTGTTATGCAAATTCCGTAAAGATGACAGCAACCAACAAACCAGCTTTATAGACAAATCCCAATTGCCCCCCCTCACAGTGAGCCTCATCCACATGTGTGGGTAGAGAAATGACAGCAGGTCACATTTTCACTGCCTAATGGCAAACAGGCAGCAGCAATGCTGTGCTCTGAACTTCAACTGAGTCCAGGTTTCAAGTTGGACTCTTGCTGACCCAATGGTAAAATGTATTTGCATCATTTGTCACTTATTTTGTTTTCTACATAGTATTTGTCAAGTTAAAGACTTGTGACATCTGAACATACCCAACCAACCACTCCCCTCGTGGAGGTGCACAGGTTGGCAGAGCCCACCCCATCCACATTCTCAGTCAATACTCCCGTGCAGCCCTTCAGCAACCTTCACTACTCAGTGCTCACTCAATAAAATTTTGGGAAGAAACATTAACCTTCCCTTACACGGTCATTTCTGGAAATGCAAAATGCAGCTGCTTTGGTTAACATCTGGCACACATAAAACTAAATGGTTACTAGGAAATGCAACACTGGAAGAGGATATTTATGGACCAAAAGCCTGAACCATGTCAGTAGAAAAATGAGAGGCCAGTTGATTTCTCTCAATGCCTACAATTCTTGATTCTGTCTGTGTGATTTGGAGTAGGAAGATCCCACAAGCTTGTGTATAAGAGGAGTGGGCTTGGCCCTCTTTTACTAATAGGCTTCACCCTTCACATCTAGGTCCAGGGAGCAAACACAGGCCTGGGCAGCCAGATCACCTGGCAGTCCTGTGAGCTCCTTCCCCTGAGGAGGACAGCAGCCCACTAAGAAGGAGAAGCAGCTATCAGTTCAAATCCATGGGAGTCGAGGATGAAGGTTCCCACCTTCCAAAGAGAGAAACCTGGCAGGAATGGGCTGCAGGGAGTGGAAGGACTGCAAACCCCATCAGAGCTGATCTGAGACGGAAGAACACTAAGGCAGCACCAGCCAGAGGGACATAAGGACTTATATTTGAGAAAGATTAACCTTATAAAGCTTTTGAGGGTTTTAGGGAGTTTAGCTGAACCTTAAGTGGCGTTTAACAGGGGAACTGCAACAATGTTTTAACAGGCAGAATCCTAAGGGAAGCTGTTGGTCTTGAGTGACTTAAAGACTGGTAGAGAATTACTGGGATCTGAAGTAGCAAACATAACAGGACACCTACCAGAACAGCAGTATAGGTACATCCTGAATGCGCTTGTGGCAAAAATTTTAGAGCAAATGCTAACTTCATCTGTACATAGGTTGCTCCAAAAGTAATGCCTCCTATTTATTTCCACAGGAACTACAGCGGCCACAAAGTGCACAATAACACTATTTGATAGAGAAAATTCTCAGCTACAAAACATTGTTTTTCAATATAGTAACCACCATTAGCTGATTCACACAGATGAGCTGATCAAGACATTCTTCATTTCATGGTATGACAGCTGTTCATGGCCATCTGGGACTTGGCTTGTCTTTCATGTCACTGTCACCACTGGTAAAACACATCACCCACTGTTTCACTGTGCTGACATCCACTGTTTGGTCTCTCATAAATGTTCAGTACATTTTTTCTCTGCATGTAGGAATTTAATGACACCCCTTTGCTTCATATACACCATGACAGATACCATTTTGTCAGACTGCCTCTCTGCTGTCATCTGCCACACAGCAACAAAATATAATAGGAAGGTTCAACCTCTACTGCCATACCACCCACCAACATCCCCCTTTGATACTGTGGGCTGGTGTAATAAGATAGGAGGCATTACTTTTGGAGCAGCCCTCATACTTCCTCCATAGTTTGGGTAAACCTTAGCAGTATTTATCCTGACACTGTTTGGAATGCAACACATGCTTCAGCAGCATGACTACGCTATAGCACTAGCCATGAGAACTCTAAAACAGGTATCTTCAAGTGAAAATGTAGTAGAAAGAAAATTCAATCTGGTCCTGCACTCAGGTGCACCAGCACAGATTGGGAGTAGATATAGAAATTGATCAGCAGAGCTGGAAAGAGCTGCTCTGTCAGACTCAGATCTTAGATGTGTAGCTATTACATTGATCATGGCATCAAGCTAATGGTGGGAAAGGTAGTTTCTATAAGGATTTCTATAAGCATTGCTCTATCTGAGCCTTTAGGATCCCTAAAGACTGTATATAAGCTGTTTCATGAGATTAAGAAAATAGCTTTTGGAATGTGTCTTCTCAGCTCTGCTATTATATGAGAAAGAAGACACCACAGAACAACTATTTCCCATGCAGCCTTTTTTCCAAAATTAGGACACCTGTGTTTTTCAATCACCCTTCAAAATCTGAGTCTTGATATGATTTTTCTACAAAATGAACATAGAAGTAGCAGCTAACAGAAGTATTTTTCTGGATGATTTTTTGGGCATATTTATTCAATGTCATAACAAATCTCATTATCAAGTAAGGATTTTCCTGAAATGAGCTTGTAAAGAAGGATGAATCAGAAATCCGTAATATTCTTTGCCTATAAATTATCAACACACATGATATGAGCAGATGTATTTTATAAAAAGTCAGAACTGAAAGTCCCTCCTACTACAGAAACCAAAGGGCATTCCGAATGTCCTTGCAGCATGCGACAGTCTATAGCAAAAACTGCCTACAGCATTTCTTCTTCACAAAGGCAGGACCTGCATCATGAGGTTTGGTCTTTTAACTGCCATTCACATATTCATGGACACAGATTATTGTCAGGTTGATGGAGAATCTTATCCTTACACAAATACCACAGAACTGCACATGCTAAATACTAGAAAATATTTCATGCATTTTTCCAAATGCCTTATAAACCTTAAGGAAAGAGAGAGAAGAAGCAAAGAGGCAGGAAGAAAACCAGACCTGGCAGTGAACCAAATGCATGTTCTTTTTGCTCACTACAGCCTCCATCCCAGTTTATCCTCCTCCCCCTTTGATTTTGTGATAGGTTGACTGAAAATTGTGCCTAAGTTTCTCCAAGAGACAGCAATCACTTGACTAAGTGGGCAGAAAATAATTCTCAGAATTGAGCAATTTCTCATGATGCTTCTTTTTTCATCAGTCATCAATCCAGCAGTCCCAAAATCCAGAGCTGTTTTATAAACCCCTCAGCAGTCAGAACACATTTTTAACCACAGATTACTAATTGTTTGAGCTACCAAACACAGGAAATTTTAATATCATCAGAAGTCGACAGCACCAGAACAGAAAGCAAAATGTTTCAAATAGAACTAGCAATTACAGAGCACCTGCAAAGAATAGGGATATGCTGGTCTGAGGCTAGAGGAAAGTCCAACAAGTCAGGGAATGCAAAAGCAAAAACTGGGCAGCCCCTGAGTAACTGATGGATGATTTAAATTCAAAGAACAAGCAAAGCCACGCAAGCTTGGGATGTCACAGCAGAGCTTCTCTGCAATTGATTATGAGCATAAGAAGTCATTTAAGAAATCTGTTAGCTGTGCTTCCTGATCAATTTGTGGAATTGTGTGCCTTGGTCTCAAACAATCCAGGAACACAGACAGCGTAAGACAAATAAACACCTTGCTGCAAACTACCCAATCACTCGGGAGCACAAACACTTAGCCCTACCTGGAGACACATCCTGGGGCCCTCATACCAGGCTCCCCACAACCACATCAGCACTTTTACTCATTCCTAAGAAATTCAGTGTACCATAATGGTACACAAGCAAGTGAAAAACTGGTTAAGAAACAGAAGTTGTCATACTGTGAAAGAAAGAGAAGTTGTCATACTTCTAATGTTTTGTCTAGCCAGCAAAGATGAGTTAATCTTTGCCCATAGTGGGTCAGAGAGTCAGGACCTTGTTCTCATCAAAAATAACTGCAAATCTCCCAGATTTCTTCAAGAACAGATACCTGCAATGACAGCCCTGAGATGAGCAGTGCAGTCCCTCAGACTGTGTGCAGACCCACTGCCATAACCACAAAGTTGTCTGCAAGGAGAATCAGACCCTTCCCCACTGGCATTGAGCAAGCATGCCGGTCAATCTCATTCCCTTCTCCAAACGCTGGAAACAACCTTATTCTCTGTGAAGTGGTCAGTACTACATCCCATATGCAATGGAAATACCAGGTCAGGACAGCAGGAGACAAGGATCAGTCACAAAACCAGTGTTCCAGTTAAATTCAGGTGTAGTTCATCGGTGTACTGCTCGTTGCAAGGGACATTCAGAGACCTCCCACAGCACCACTGGGGCACTATCAGGGAGGCTGTGATCTCCAGAATTGAGACAGATAACTGCTAAGATCTTACAGTTGAGGGAAGGCATCTGTTGGCTGAAGAACCTGTAGAGTTCTGACACTAAGCTCAAATGAATCTCATCTTCACAACCATTTGATCCACAGAGAACAGTCCTCTAAGTATAGCGCTGGTGTTGAGTACAAACTTGTGTTTATAACAGCAGACTTTGTGCTCTTTTTTCTCTTCTTTACTGGTGGAAGAAGAAATGCAGGCACTGGGAAGAAATGTTTGCTTACTCCCACGACTTATGAAGAATATGCCTGCATGCTATGGGTTAAATGAAAGTATTAAGAAACTTGTACAACTAAACCCTACCAAAATATGGCAGAAGATACGCAGTCAAAAGGCTCCTTACACTTTCAATAACATGAACATTCTTGATCTTAAAAGACAAGAATCCTAGTTAAGAATCCTTTACAGAATGCCCATAAGATGTTCATTTTCTAATAGGTTTATTTACACAACAGTGAATTAAGTGTCCCTTGCTACGATCCTGGAGAGCAGTAATGACAATATCAATATTCACACACTCTCAGATATATCTTATCTTGATTACTCTTTAGATGAAATGCTGTGCAGCTGCTAATAAGCCCCCCTTTGAGGAACAGGGAAAGCAATGGATATTGTACTGACTATTCCATGGTAGAATTAAAAGCAAAAACCCAAAAGCAGGTGAATGCTTCAATGCTCACCAAACATTGTGCTTTAAAATGTTACTGACATGAATGTGTTGTAGCCTACAATGCTTCCCTTGTGCTGTGCTCTGAAGTCCAGCTCAGACTGAGTATGCTGATTTTTTTCTTAAGCAATTTCATTCTGGGTTTCTAGGTTGAATACACACACATGCCATTTTTCTGAATAATAGTAAAGCATGTGTGTTGAGCAGTCACTCCATAGTTATAGTGATGGCAATGGATCAGAAAACCCCAAACAAACAAAACAAAGGAAGTTGCTAAAGAAAATTCTCAACAAATGTTGAAAAAAAACCCACAGATTACTAGAGATCCATTACTTCTCCGTCATTATTGCCTTCCATTCCTTCCTCTCACCCCCATGCTGCTGCTTGCCCCTGAGCTTCCATCTTAATTTCCCTTTGTGCAATCCTGGACTCAGGCTGGCAGCCCTCTTGTACAACTTCTGCCCTTTCTGAGGCTAAAGCTTTCATCCAGGAATTAAAGGGATCCAATCCGATTTAATGCAACTCCCTTCTCTCCAGCTTCACTAATCTCTCTCTTTCCTTTTATCTTTATCCAATTCGTAATACAATTACATTGTTTTACATCAAGTCCTCAGCCACAGCCTTGCTGCCCAGTGCTCTGCACCATCCCATTCAGGTATCTGTGCTTTTCTACATATGGCTGCTTGTTCTTTGCCATCCCAGGTTCTTCCTGAATGTTTTGGCCCCCTCCAAGACACACAATTCCTAAACCAACCCACAAGGTCATTAGGTTATGCTTTAAGCTACACTTTGAGACCAAATGTTCTAACTGCGATACACATCTATCCAAAGACAACTAGTAATAGGTAGAACAGGGTTTGGAGGCAGTCAAAGGCTATTTAAACACAAAACAACTAAGATATAATAAAATGTTATTGATTGAGAGCACCTCTGTGTCACTGATCTGAGCTGCTGACAGAGCAGAGTGCACTTGGGTATCTGTTCACATGCTAGCAGAACCCACACCTTTACACTTTCTGTGGCTTGTACCAGCCTCCCAAAAGCAGAAGTTAACAGTCTGTAGCTTTGAGATGCACTCTGACAGAGGTAAGCTGTTTTTTATGGGATGCCAGACTTTAGAGTCAAGATATTAACTACTAGGGTGAGTGCTGCAGCTGCACGCTCACAGTCCCAAAGGCAGCTCCTATGGAGCCATGTTAGGTGAATGCAGCCGTGTTAGGTGAATGCAGCCATGCTGCTGCCTGTTCTGCCAAGCTGACTCAGATCTCTGGGCAAGGAATGCACATCCTGTAATTAAGATGTAACTGTGCCCTGTGCAAGAGGCACAGAAGAGCAGTCCGGCTCCACTCAGCTTGGCCAGATTCCTCATTGGAATTGCCAGCTGCATCCTTTGGGGGAGGGAAGGGGGGGGGGGTCACAACCACCAGAAGACATGGAGAGGCAGACAGTATTCTCAGCAGTAAAGGAAAATTTCTCCATTGACAGGAAAAGCTGTGCTTGTGTGCAGAGTTTCACACATACAGCTTCAGTTTAGTGAGAAGACTGCAGTGAAATGAACGTGTTTAACCCTTTCTATCACACCAGATCTACTTTCTGCTGGGAGGAGCAGAACTGACACTGACTACTGACAACAAAACATGGGTGACCTAAAAAATTGCTAAGAGTAGAAGGTTTGGTGAATGAAGTTTGAGACGCCCATGAAAACAAAGCCCTTAAACCAACCCTTTGGTTCTGCGAGAACGTGACTCCTAATGCAGCACAGTCCAAATGCAGCACAGCCACCTCAACCAGCAGTGCCACACAGCACCAAGCAGGTGAATGCCTGTGAGTCTCCAAAGAGCTCTAACATGCCAGATTTTTTTTTCAAACAGAGCATGCAGCTTGGAAGTTATAAAAGCCTATTTTATTATAATGTAAATACGGCCTTCGTATCTGAAGGATCTTTACATAGATTCCGTGACATTCAAAAGCAAATAGATATGCTATAAAGAGAACATTTATTATTCAACCACATGTATGCAAAGGAAAAAAAAAGAAAACAAAAAAAAAGTTGTCAGTGCTTATTATACATTAAGGACTACAAAAAAAAATCTGAGGCCATTTTCCAGCTATCTGATGCCTGAAATTGACAGCAGCTCATAGGCACATGGCAGGCAGAGGCCTGCGGCTCACTTGGATCTCAGCAACCACCCCGAGTGCACAGGTTTGTCACGCTCTCAGCGACAGCACACACAGCATCTTTTCCCATTAGATGTAACATTCACGTACCACCTCCAGCCCAACGCTGAGACATCGGGACTAAAATCACCGTATTAATATTAATAAAAGCCATAGCGATTGGACGCGCAGGCCGAATCCCCCCGTTAACTTCTCGCCGCCGATCCCAGCCGCCCCCCTCGCAGCTCCGGCCGCTGCCCGCACAGCGCCCCGCGCCCCCCGGCCCCGCGCCGCAGCCGCGCTGAGGAGCCCGCTGGGCTCTGCCCGCCTCGAGCTGACGGCCGGGAGATGGAAACCGGAGGCTCGGGGACCGTTTTAACCCGTTCGGGCGCCGCCGCGGAGAGGACGAGCGGTCCGCGGGAAAGCGCGCCCCGAGCAGCGCCCGGCGACGCGCGTTCTTCCCCGCCGACGGAACGCGCGTTGGGGGAACCGAGCGGTGCCAACCGGCCCTCCCGGCGCCTACCTGACTCCGCGCCGCTCCGCTCCGCACCCGCGTGCTCAGCGCCGGCCGCCGCGCCCCGCCGCCGCCCTCTCCGGACACCAACCGCAGCGGCCTGATGCTCTCCCGCTCCGCGAAGCGGCTCTCGCCCCGCCGCCCCGCCGCCGGCCCGACGCCTGCAGGGCAGGGGAGAGGCACCCGTCAGCGCGAGGCCGCCGTGGGAGCTCCGCGGCGGCCCTCGGCCCGCATCCCCCCAGCCCCGGCGCTCACCTGAGGCGGCGGGCAGGGCGCAGAGCGCCAGCGAGAGGAGGCAGGCGGCAGCCCGCATGGCGCTGCCCGCTCCGCGCCGCGTCTGCCGCCGCCCTGCGCCGCCGGCTCCGCGCCTGCACCGGAGCGGGCGGGGGGGTGGGGGCTGCGGGGCCGCGGCTGCCGCGGGGCCGGAGCTGCCGAGCTCCGCCCCGCTCCGCGCCGAGCCCCCCGCGAGGATGGCGACAGCCGGCGCGGCTCCCGCAGCCCGCTCGGCAGAGGGAAGTACTGGGAAATGTAGGCGGCGGCGGCAGAGCGCGCGAGGGGAGCTCCGCGGCCGGGAGCCCCCGCCCGCGGCCGGCAGTGGAAGCCCCCCGGCGTCACGCGCCCGCCGCTCCTCGTCCCGCGCCTCCTCTCTCCCTCATCGGCCGCTGCCTCCAGCCAGGCTCAGCCCGCAGTTGCACCTTTCCAGAGCAAACCTTTCTCCCTCTGCATGACCTTTTTTCCTCCCTTTTTAAATTCCCGTTCCCTCCCCCGTCAGAGTTTAACAGGATTTCAGAGCAGGGCCCCTCGCTTCGCGTCGCACCTCGCTCTCCCGCGCCCCAGCGCAGTGCAGCGTTCCGCACCCCCGCCGCACCCGCTCCTCCCTCGGCTCTCGGCCCGCGCAGTGCTGAGGCACCCGCGGAACGTCAGCATCCCGGGCCCGGCTGCTTACTGCCACAGCTCGTCGTGTTAAAGGAAGCAATTACCGCGTGGAAGAAAGAAATCCACCTTCTCTGTGTTTTCCCCCTATAAACAAGCAGATAAACCAAGGGCCCGCCAAACTGAAGATGGGAGCAAAGCATTTTCAGGGCATTTTAATTGCATCTGGACTGTGCAAGAAAGACAGCGTCACCTCAACTTGTCCATTGGGTCCTTACTGTTCAAACAGCACACAATGAACACATTCCTCCTGCAAGGCACCTAGAGGACTGAGGGTAAGGTGGGACAAGAAATCAAGAGCTATTTATAGAGATAAAAAGCAGTGTTATAAGACAGTGTTTTCATCTTTTTTTTTTTCAGAAGTTACAAATCCTTACATCTGGGGCTGCAGCCAACCACCCTCTAGTTGCTTATAAAATCAAACAGTCCCCACCGGTACCTATACAACAGCCCCTTAGGTGGTAGCTTTGTGAGGACTCACAACATGGGGTATGTATCACACATGCAGCATGCATAGAATCACAGAATCATTAAGGTCAGAAGAAAACTTCTAAGATCATCTAGCCCAACTGTCCACCTACCACCAATACTGCCTGTGTTCATAAGCACGTCTACATTTTCCCTAAACACCTCTAGGAACAGTGACTCCACCACCTCTCTGGGCATCCTGTTCCACTCTTTCTGAGAATGATTTCTTCTTGATATCCAACCTGAACCTCCCGTCATAACTTAAGGCTGCTACCTCTTGTCCTAACTGCTACCTGGTAGAAGTGGCCAACCCCCACCTCACTACAACCTCCTTAAGGTCAGTGTACAGAGCAATAAGGTCTCCCCTGAATGCAAGCACACAGATCCATGGAGCAGTCAGATTCCATTCTTGGATTGCCACATCACATACATCATTTTTATCTTGATACTACCTTTGCGCAGAGAACCACTGCAAATACATACAAGGGGTGCCCAGGGCAGCACCAGCCCTTGCTACACCAACAGTGCCCGGGGAGCTTTGGCCAGGCTGGGCTTGAGTTAAAGCCCATGCAGTCCCAACCCCCTGCCCTGGGCTGGTGCCACCCATCAGATGAGGCTGCCAGGGCCCCATCCAATGCAGCCTTGAACACCTCCCAGGGACGGGGCACCCACAGCTTCTCTGGGTAAAAACCATTGTTTATTGATCTTTTTACAGTAACTCCCTGGGAATTGGGAAATCAGGTAGAGAACACTGCTGAATACCTCTTCTTTTCACACTGGGATCTCCCTGGGCTTGCACAGCTTGCACAGCCACCTTCACACTGCAAGCTCATGCTGGATTGCCTACACTTGTCCTCTCAGCACAGAAGCGGCCATCTGCAAATGAAAGCCAACTTTCCAGCTGTCACTGCCTTGTCAGTGAACATTCTGTAGAATTCTATTACAGTGAAAACTCAGGTCAACGTTTTAAAATGAGCAGTAATAGCTCTACCCTATATTGCAATGTCTTCCCCACTTGCCAAACATAAGGAGCACGTTCGATGAGACTTTAAACCACAGCTGAAGAAGAATGAGGCTTGAAAAATGTGCACCAATATTTCAAAGGATCACGGGGGAAAAAAACCAAGAAAGTGATTTATGAGTAGAAATTCAGCTTCTGGTTTGCCATAGATAATCCAAAGACTGTCTGTGAGCCATAATTAATTCTATGCCATAGAATAATTAAATTAAACATCTAAGTGTTATTACCGCAGCAAATAAGAATGATACATGACTAAACAGCCCTGCTGACACCAAGTTTGTAATTTATTTGGTCTGTTTTTGAAAATTACCTCCCAGTAGTAATGCTTAAGCTTTGCTGTAAATGACTGCAGTAAGAATTAATGACTTTGCAATCATGACTTAAACTGCCTAAAGTTTTGAGGAAACTACAGTAACTTCTAAAGTACTCTCAGCAATTTAAGATACAAAAAACCCTACAGAAATTGCTTTGTATTTTTAGAATTCTGATAAAATCTAAATTTCTGGCTTTGAGGAATACACAATGGAGCATTATCCAACAGCACACAAATAGACATGATGGAAAAACAACATGGACTCCAACTAGAGAACATTACAGCTGCATAATGCTATGAAAAGTTTAACATTCCTCCTCCCACAGACAACTTTTGTCTTCTGAAATTAAGAGACTGCAACTGAAATCTAGCGCATGCTTTAACCAGCCACTCCCAGTGAGGACACTGGGAGGTCCAAAGACAGTGGCAGATATGACAGTCAGGATTGCTCAGAATGGTGAGCAGACAGGAGCACAACAAAGTGACACTCAGGTGATGTAAGGAAAGTAAGCTGGTGCTTTCCATTTTCCCAGCAGCATGGTTTGCAACTTAAAGTCTAGAAAATGAAGACCAGTTTACCAGACACTTGGCTGTCACTTTGTTCCAAGCACTCTGCAGTTTTGTCCAGCAAGAGATGTTACTGTTCTTCTACAGGTAGCAGCAGGATCTTCAAGGAGTAACAAGATGGAACGCGGACCTGCAAAAGAATGGCCTTCAGGTAGGGCCTTCTTCTGCAAATTCTGCAGCACTGCAGCCACAAGTTTCATCAGCACAGCCAAAGAACAGCAAGAACGTGCGGGAGATGACTTTGTCATGCATGGTCAAGAGCAGCAAGATGCTTCATCAACTGTTAGGCCAGGCAGAAAGCCCCACATCTTGTTTAAGATGTTAAAATAGCACTGAAGAAAAATGTATGGTCATTTTGAACAGAAAGAACAACAAATTTAATACCAAGAAAATGAGGAAGAAACAGAATCACTACAGCATGTTTCTGAGCATCTTTTAAGGACATGGCCTTCTAAGGGCTTGCCTGGGAGTATGAAACTCAAAAATTACCGCAGAATGCTACATAGGTGTATGGTTTTAGTCGTTAATCCCTACGTCATTAACTATATGCACATGCACATACAAGCACACACAGATGCAATCCAGGTCCTTGGGAACTGTCCTCTCAGCCACACAATTTACCAGAAGAGAAATATTTCTGTTCCAAATAAATGCATAGCAGGGAGAAAAGTCACAGGCAGTGGGCATCCACTGCAGACACCAAACCAGACCTAATGTACACACAACCAAAGTAAAACAATGTACCTCTCGCAGTGCCTTATTTCTAGAAGTGTCATCACTTGTATTTCTTTTCATGTTAATTTTTAGCTAAGTTTGCCATCTGCAGCTACTGTTTCTATTTTAAGTCTTCAATTAAAGATTTTTCTCTCTCCTACAGTAATGAAGTGAAAAAGTAGATATGAACAGATCAGTTACAACGTGCCCTTATGCTGAAACCAGTACATTGTATGCATGGCTTTTAGTAACTCTGCAAGTGTACACACCTTCTATTTTAGCACATCAAAGATTACCCTAACAAACTCTGCTAAAATAGTGCAATGAAGACAAAACAGTGAAGGTCACTGGGCCACAAGGCCACCACTTAAGCAAGAGCACTTTTCTAATGTAAAAATTCAGGGGGTTTACATCAGTCAGACTTTAAAATGAAGCAGCAACTATTCCACCTGAATGATAAAGCTTTCACTTCTTTGTAACAGTAAAGATGTGTACTTCGCAAGAATTTTTTATTCCTGTACTCTGCACGTAGGTGTACACTGCAGACAGCATGGGAACATTGCATTGAGTTTCTGTAATCATCACAAAAAGAAGAGAAGCAATTAGAATACTGACAGTTGTTTTCACATGGAATATAAAAGCTACAATAGCAGCCTATCAGATTCACTGACAAGCACAACAGATAATCCAAAAATGAAATCATTAGAAATTTGTTTAGCTATTAAGAAGGAATTCAAACCATTGTTATATGTGCAATTACTACAAATATTTACTTCCAGATAAAGTGCATTTCTAATGCTATACCTATATTCTAGCAACTTAACTGTACTTGTGGCAGTTTGACACTTCTCAGAATCCCTGCCACACATCCTGTAAATACGTGTTTTTCTACAGACTCGGAAGTCAGAGACAAATAAACATCCTAATACCTAGCTGCCCCTTTTCAGTTCTTTCAAATGGTATTAATACTTTTAAATTTGGGAGGAGAATACTTGGAAAGACAAACACATGGGAAATCACACGCAATTGCACTCCTCCCTATACACCAAGAATCTTTACCCACCCCTCATTGCAAACATCACCTACCAAAGGGCAAACTACTGTAAACAACCATAGAACACAGTTTAATCATAAGAACACTAACAGAGTGACAGTGTTAAATGGGTAGGAGATGAATTATTTGTTTACACTTACATGCAAAAAATAATGAGTAATTTCCGCTAGTTTAGCTCTTAGCTTGTAACACCATGAGGTACCTACATTTATTAATGAAGTTTCACAATTACCCCTACTTGAATTCAATACTCATGCCTTGCACTGATTTACAAACATGGAACTGCTGAAAGAGATCAGGTTTGGTAAAGATTCAGAGTATTAAAAAAGCCATTCCAGCTCCCACTCATGTCCTTCATTCTGCCTCCAACCAGGCTAGTCAGATAGGCTGCCTACTCAGAAAGCAAAATCAAACTAAGGGCCCAAGCTGTTCATCAACTTATTTGCTTGTTTTGAGGTTTTTTTTTTTTTTTTTTAAAGTCATACATCTACTGCTTCTCATTGGCTGAAATACACACTACATCTAGTTTTAATCTAAAAATAAATTATGGCAGAGCAGCTGAAGAACTCAGTGCATGCTTTCTTGATGTTATTTCTTTGTGACTGCATAAACTCCCTACCTAAAACAACAGAAGAGATTTTTGTAAAGCAAGTGACTTCCCTCCCTCACTTTTTTTTTTATTTTTTTTTTTTGCATTCCCTTGTAAAGTAGTAACAGAAGGAATATGAGAAACAAACAAACCTCCACAAATCATGAGAGGCCCACAAGTAACGGACTGTCTTATTATTTACAGTGAACCATCCAATAATTTATAATGTGGTTATTTAGAATGTACTGTGTTCAGTGTGCCCAGTCAATGATTTTAGAAAATACACCATCCAAAAGCAGCTACATAATGCTCACTGATTTTGGCCAGCAAAAAACCTGTGGTCACCCAAAATCCTGTGGTCACCTTTACTAGCTGTAATAAAGCAGCAGCTTTAAGAAAAAGAAAACTCTTAGCAAGTTTTATTCACATATACACATATAGAAGTTTTTGCATTAAAAAACCTTAAAAATTAATTCATCTGTACATAACAAAAGAATATTTCCATGAATAAAATCTTAAATCTGCAAATTTATTTGAAAAACACTGTATTAAATAAAGCAGCATTAAAATCCAATAAACGGGGAAGAGGATGAAGAGGAAAATAACAAACTAACAGCATTTGTGTTCTGCCCTTCCCATACATCTTCTGTGCCAGTCGAATCTTCATGATCAGTGTAAACTGAAAAGCCTCTAAATTCAGACTTTATTTCACTTGTCTGAAACAATTCCAGTAGGGCCTGCACAGGTGAGCTGCAATCCCTTTGCTCTCTGGGGACAGACAGTCCATCTGCATACTTCACACATAACTCTATATTCTGCTTCCGGTTTTCTCTTCTATTTCTTCCTAAGCAAAGCTTTACTTTCCTGTGCAGCTTTCCAGATGGTGAGCAGTGTGCAGCATTGGCAGCCAATTCATTAAGTTCTTTGTTTATAGCAGACTCGGATACCTCAGCCTCCAGAACTACATTGTGCTGCATCTGTTGATGATTATCACATAAATCACGATGTTTCTCGACAAATGTAGGACTGGCATCCATCTTTTTCAAACATTTTGCGGGTAGAACTACTGCAGGATTCAATTTTCGTTTAGGCTGTGCTAAGTTTTTGTCTTTTTCACTAAGACCTGTAACTTGAGCATGAGAACATAAAGTACACACACCTTCTTGAAAACGCTGTAAATTCTTTTTATTTACTTCTGGTTCAAGTACATCTTTACTGAACGGCTCATAATCTTGACACAAGTTCTCCATGTATGATTTACCATCTTTCTGAGGAAGTGGCTGTATGAAATTTGGCGACATCACGGACTGTCCTAGCTTTGTGGCACAGAAGCAATTAGTTCTTGTGTTTCCACCATTATTTCTGAATTTACTTTTTACTTCTGGAGGTTGAGACAGATGACAGTAAAGAATTGAACACAGAGATGCAGAAATAGGGGGAGGCACCAACATGGAATTTGGTTGTATTTCTGCAGGCTGACGATCCAGTTTGAGTGCCTGCATTGTAGTATCTTTCCACGAGTAAGTTCTCAATGAAACGCGTTGCTTTTTCAGCCGTTCTTTCAGCTCATCTGGTCGTGTTATCTTTCCAATAATAGGAGAAAAATATCCTGTACTACATTTTATCCTACAATTAAATTGTTCAGGATGATTAACAATCAAACTGTTGAAAGAAAGTAACATAATTCATTATGCAAACATCTAGAAAAGCAACTAAACTGACAAAGCAATTTTTTTCAAAGGAAAGGAAGGGTAGAAACATTTCTGCTGGAACGTAGTACTTTGTATTTGAGTTCAATCTTTTACTATTGATTTCCACAGCTCATGAATACAGGTAAGCAGTCCAGCATTTCAGTAAGTCTCAATCACAACGCTACTGAGAACAAAAGTTAATGAATATGATGCAATGACAAATACCTGTGAATATTCTATTGCATATAGACACAAGCTTAGCACAATTATGTTTTTTTTCCCCTCAAGATAATATTATAGATCGTAGACAAATCTGGATCTCCTTGTTAAAGATTGACCGAGGAGGTTATTACTTGTTTATCTTAGGCTACTAAGAACATCAAAAAGCTTTTAGAGCAAGACATCCAGACACTGCTGTCCTTCCATCAGCTATATTTTAGAATAGTTGACAACTTGCATTTCAGAAGGTTGCAGATAGATGGAACAACTCCTGGAAAGTCTCTTTAGCCTCATATTCCTGCGATACCATATGTACCACTTCTTCCTTTTTTTTTCTGGAACTACTGCAAGTTGCAGTGATGATTATCAGATTCAAAAACATGAACTTGTTCCATATTAGGTTCAGAATTTCATAACTGAAGCATCTTCATATTTAATGTCTTAACTCACAAATGTTTGAAAATTAAAGACATGCAACTTACCTTTTCATGTTTTTTTCATCATCCCTGTATTCAACAAACTCATAAACAAACTTGGAGATTATATCATCAACAACTTGATACTGTGTGCTTTGTGCAAATTTCTGGTGCTGTTCGCTTTCAAGATGCTGGAATTAAAAAGATAATCATGAAATAAAAGTAATGCTACAAATATGAATATACGAACCAATATGGAGCACTAAGTACATACTGATAATTTATTGTTGCTAGAATAGAATAGTTCCATTTTGAAGGGATTTACAAAGATCATTGAGTCCAACTCTCAGACTACACCAAGGCTAACCCAAAGTTAAAGAATATCATTAAGAGCATTATCCAAACGCCACTTAATCACAGACAGACACAAGGCATCAACCACCTCCCTGAGAAGCCTGTTCAAGTGCCCAATTGCACTTTTGGTTAAAAAACTAAATAAATAATGTTTTGTTTTTCCCCTAATGTCAACTCTGAACACTCCCCATGACACCTTTGAGCCACTGCTACACATTCTATCACTAGATACCAGGGAGAGAGGTGCTTGACTTTTCTCTACCTCTCATCTCCAGGAAGCTGAAGGCAGTAATAAGGTCATTCCTCAACCTCCTTTTCTCCAAGCTTCACAAACTTAGCATCCTCCTCATTGCATCTAGCTCTTTTAACCAGCTTTGTTGCCCCTCTTTGGGTCTTAATAGCCTTTTTAAACTGTGGGGAACTGCACAAAGTTTTCCAGGTGAAGCCTCATTAGTATTAGATATATGAGAATAATCACTTTTGGCATCTGGCTATGCAGTGTTTAACACATCCCAAAGTGCAGTTTACTCTCCCTGCTGCTGGGGCACACAGCTGGTGCACAGAGCCAATTGCCAACCAGCACCTCACCTGCCAGCCAGCTGCAGTCCCATCCACTACAATTCTTTGAGCCTGCTCTTCACCCAGTGTAATGCATGCATGTTTGTCTCATAATTGGACAAAACATTCAAAAATATTATGAAGAATAGCATAAGCAGCCTTGCTAATATCCAGAAAAACTACATTAAACATATTCCCTTTGTTCACTAAATAGGTGATCTTACAGTCAGTGTCCCTGAGACAAGAGCTATTAATGCTTTCAGCCACCATACCCAGAAGCAAAGAATTGAAACAGACAAAGGAAAAAAATTGCTGCTATTTAGAAAATACACTCAGCCATTTTAAATTAAAAAAAAAAAAAAAAAGAATTAAAACAGCAAATAGAAATCATTGCCAATTCTGTTTTAAGACTGCTTGAAAACAATGCATTTCATATTTCACACATACAGTTTGTAGATCTTCATATTTCTTCCCACAGCATTCACAATATCCTCTCCTTTTTTTGTCCTTCTGATGAAGCTGAACAGGAGTTCTGCAGTCCTTGTCACTGTTTATATCTTTTCTGTTAGCAGAAACAAAATCAAATTAATGACTGTTGCATACGAGGTGAGTTCTATACATGCCTCCTACAAAATGTTCATTTTCATTCACATCATTTAAGAGAACATCTTCATTTCTTCTCAGAGTACTTAAACCACCCTAGTAAATGCTTAGGAAAAGTAGAATAGAAATTAATGCACTCAAAAATCAATAAATAAATGACTGCAACAAAACAGGCATACCCAATGGAACTATACATGAGAACAAAACATTCAGATTCGTAAGATTTCCTACTATCATTGACTCAGATTAAGCAATGCTGAACTTATAAAACAAATCTCATTTGTCAAATCAAAGGATTTGTTGAAATTTCTTTGCATAGCTGATAAAATCAAAACTAGGGGGGAAAAAAAAGTCTTCTAGCATTTCATCTTCTGTCAATATTTTTGATGCAGAAAAAATATGGTATAATAAATGATCTTTCGTTCTTTGATAAAAGGTAAAGAATTGTCCTATTTATTGGTTACATGCAGCTTTTGAACATGTTGATCAAGTATGATTCCTCTTCTTTTTCAAGGTACAAGAAATGTACCTTGAAATACGAGGAAATGAACCATAAGTTCTTCCAGAAGATTAAACCACAAAGAGGTTTTCAATATCTGTTCCATGACCTTCAGAGTCCTCATCTGGACAGAGCTACTGCTTGTTGCCATTCACTACTAAGCTACCCTACAGTAAAGCAAAATCATCAGTTCCTACTTTCATTTTACTTCAAGAGAATAGTGCCACCTCCCTGCCTAGACAAAGAGTCATACTGTCAGACTCCACCAAGAATCTGCATAGATGTTTTATATAAAGACCAATCAAGCATTTGTTCAGATTCCAGAGTCCACTTTTAATACTGCAGTAGCCTTTTCACCTCTTCCCTTAAAAATGCAAAATCACTAAGAGCCACTAAGGGTTGCAAGCCACAAGATAAGAGACAGAATTTATTATCTGAAGTGTGAATGACTGCAATGCTTCTGCATGTAAAGCAAGTGAAATTGACATCATCTTCAACATCCTACTCTTTCAGATAAAGATAAAACAAGCAGGCATTCTCACCTTTTTCTTCTTAAAAAAAAAAAAAAAAAAAAAAGACAGTCACCACCTTCACCTGCTGGCTATGAAATAAATAAAACTCCACCTAAACATCTCTGTCATGTGCCAGATTAAAAGATTAATGAGAAATATTACCTTGAGCCCAATTCCTGAAGTTTAAAACTAATGCCTTGTATTTCTTAATCTATACACATGAAAAGACTATTGTAATCTTCATTTTAGAAAGTGGTTTAAAGAGAACAGGCTATCCTAAGGCCCCTTTGAAGAGACAGCATCAGAAATACCCTCCTTATTGCAAAGGTTACTGCACTACTATGTTGCTATGTTCATTTATCATTGTAACATCACCTGAAAAGCTCCAGAAGTCTAATAATAGCTTAGACTGGACAAAATACAGACAACACAGAACCTATTCATAGAGAAAACAAGTGTCAAACCTAAATAAGTTTTAGATCCAAAGGACAGAACAGCAGCAAAAGTTACCAGACACAGAAAGTTTCAAGTAAATCAAAGCTGCCTCTCATCTAAATATTTTAGTCTCTGCTATGAATCATTTCTCGAAGTCAAACATTTATAGTCTCCACACATGCTAGAAAAATGAAGTTAAGGACACCAAATTCCCTCAGTAAAACAAAAATCAACATTTGAAAGTTGTTTCAAATCATGAAGTTGATTTATCAAATGTTCTAACATCAACTGGAGCACCCAGAGCCCGAATGTCAACCCATATCACATAAACACTTGCTGAAAGATAAACTAACTGCAGTAAGTATCCATTTTTCATCTCTGAAGCAATGAAGCAACATTTGCAATGTCTAATTTCTATAAATCTAATTGTGCATATAAGGCAGATATGCTCCTTGGCAATGATGATTTTGAACTATAACTGAATATCACTTCTAACAATTAACTGCCTTCTTTTCAGCTTTTTACTGACAAACATCACGGGAAGCCTTAAGAAATTTACTGCCTATAAAATACTTACTGGATGGAATCCAAGACGTGGACAAAGAAGAAACCAGTGGTAGAAAGGAAAAAAATATCTTATGCTGACCCACAATGATAGGAGAGCGCTGCATTTTTGGATGTATGCATCCGTGTGTCCAAAAAAAGGACTAAAGATAGGATAAAGAGGGTACAGAAAGACAGACAGCAACAGTTACAGCGTAGCAAATGCAACAGTCAAGATGCGGAAATTAGTATTAAGTATCACAGAAATAAGAAGCAAAAGAATTCTTTTTAGAAAATCATTACTTTACAATTATTTTAGAGGATCTCTCTCTCCTCTGTATATACCTCAACAATGAGTAATCAACAAACCTTTGCTTAGACTGAGTTTGTTTTGGACCAGAAGGATGCTTCTTATCGACCTCAAATGGACTACAAGGCTTTGGAACGCAGTAGTTAAGAGCTGGAAAACTCGGTAACTGCAGATAAAACGGTCGGTAGGAGCTGCATTAAGATAAAACAGGTGCATTAGAAGCATCAGAACAACCAAACAGTTTACATTTCAAACTATAAATAGGTTAAAAGGTCTTTGAAAACGAGCTTCTCTTCCACATGTAATGTACAGAAAAAATGCTAAGCAGATAAATAACCTAGGGAAAGTAATTCCTTCCTTCCTCAATACCACCTCAAAATAAAGAGTCTGCCTTGAGTTTTCAGAGCTGTCAAGCACACTCCATAGCGACGTTGGCTGTAGTGCAGGAGGTTGAGCAGATCTGCACAACCAATGCAATTAACAATTTGGATGAAGTAGATCCGCGCTCCTGAGAAATAGCAGTTCCTACCTCAAATTTTTTTTTTTTTTTTCATTTTATCAATTCTCTCTTTTTGAAAGGCTTCCAATTTATCATTGAAAATATGTTAAAACTGAACATTAAGTTTTCATGGAAGTAGTTTTCCTGCACAGAAACATAAATAGAAAGATAACAGAACTAGCAAGCACACCAGCACTTGCATGTATTAAAAGTGTTTGAAAAAGGTTACGACAAAATTCACATAATCATTTAGCTGCAGTGTTCAGAGTCCAATATAAAATTCACACGTTCAAGCACGTGTATTTTGTGCTTGAAAATGCGTTTGTCCTACTCTGCCCACTACTCTCATATCTATCACACCTACTCTTACCAGCTCACTAGTAAGACTAGATTCAAAATTCCCACTCATGTTGTTTTAATTCATTTTTCTCCCAACTTCTGACAACCTCTTTCCTCATTGAGGAGTTACACAACCAGATCCTATCAGTTACAAGCTCAGAAAAATACAAAAATTGCCAAGTCTGGAAGCATCAGATCTTATGCTACAACAGTAGTGAAATTAGATTAACAGTTGTGTTACTTTTTTGTTTTTGTTTGTTTTTTAAGTAATAAATCACTGAACTGTAAATTCAGCCTGATTTCAAGGAATGTTTTATGGTATAATGACTTTTCTTACTGTCTCCCAAGACGAACGTGAAGAGTTAGGACTACTAATATTTAATATAGAAAGCTTTATTACCTTTTGGGCTACATGAACTGAATCTAAGAAAAAACAGGCAAGATGTCAAAGTTTAAAGTTTCAAGGCTTCCTCCTTTCAATTCATCCGGCTCAAAGAACAAAATAAACCAAATCTCTCCTGATCCCCCTCTCGTGACCTACAAATTGCTACACATTAACTTTTCATCACTACTACCCATCCCAAACACTCCCCACCATCCTCATTCCTCCTTCACTTCATCCAAAGACTAAACACTGATACCTATCCAGACCACACAGAGATGGAACCGTCTGGCTTTAAAGTCAGCAAGCCCATCAGGACGTACAACATGTTTCTGAATTTCTCAGTTTGAGAACTACACTGAAAGCACACAGAACACTCACCGACTTCTATCTTCCACCTTCACAAATGGGTTTTTCAGCCTACCTGCTCACAGGAGGAAAAAAGGAAATTAAAAGAGAAATACTCTGCTTCATTTAGCAAGTTTTCAAGTTCTTGGACAGACAGGCATTATTTTACAACTCATTATGTACATGCTTTACAAACTCCTGAGTTTCAGGAAATTTTCTTAGGCTTACAAGTTAGAAGACAGTTTTATACTTTCTATTTATAAGCACTCAAAGTTCAGCAAAACCTCTACACATATTCAAATACTTACTTTTTGACTTTTGAGTGGTAACTTGTTTTCCCTGTTGGAAAATAAAGGAGGAAAAGTATAATATTCACAGGAATTTTATTTCACATTTTATCTTAAGACTTGATTTTAAGTCATGAGAGTCTCCCTATGACAATCATAACTTGTGATACACAGTTGTGATAAATTATGTAGAAATCAAGCTCACCAGGAAATAAATACAGTCCTGTTTCCTAAAGCAGCTTTTATTTATAGACTGCAAAAATGAATGATGTCACTGAGGTTACGGTCTTAAAATTAATTCATAAAACATACTAGTCAGTGAAAAACAGAACAGGAGTAAGATTTGATTAAAATAAAATCTGTATGCACCACAGTAGGCCATATTTAATATGCCTACCTTTTTTCATTTAATCAAATTAACTTTCACAAATGGCAAAAACCCACTTACCACATCTTTAAAAGAACTGCCTGTGCTTTTGATTAGGTACAGATCTTTCTTCTTTTGTTCAATATAATGCTTAACATCTGGCAAAGAGAAAGTTGTATTTATATTTCAGCTGAATTTATCTTTGCTTGTTTTAAGTTATCATTTTTAATATTTTGAACTCCAAAAAGTTTAAAGAAATCAGTGTTATTAGTTCAAGTTATGCTTCACCAAACAAAGATATTTACCATCAATATGAAGTACTTTCACTCCCCAGCTCAAAGCATTGGACAGCATGCTACCAGAGGGGATTAATTCCTGTTTAAGAAAAAAAAAAAAGAAAGAAAAAGAAAGAAAAAGAAATTCTCATTTTGAGCTGCAGATCAAATAAAATGTAGTATATTTATATTTATTACATCTTATAATAAGAGCTATCTTACAAAAGCTGAGATCCAGCTGTAGACTGTTTATGTACTTCCTGCCGAAATATTACAGCTATCCTCAATTGACTTCTCCATCTCCACATCACAACACTTGGCTATCAAAGGATTGCAGTTAACGTCTCACAAAGCCAAAAGCAATTCTCTACTGTCGTATGTTATAGTATCTACTACTTGAAGACAATGAATTTGTACATTCACGTCAACTTCACAAGCACTTTTCAAATGCCAGCTACAATTACAATCTCGATAAAATATAATACTGATCATAAGACTTTCAGTTCTTCAGGAAGTATCCAGAAAACACAATCTGACACGTGCTTTGCTTAGAACAATCCCCAATTTCTGCCTGAGCGCCCCATGAGACACCTCTGTCTCAGACCACCATCATTCTTACTAGTGCTTGTTTCCCAGAATTTCAGGATCAAAATTCAAAAGTACAAATGTATGGATTACCCAGCTTACCTGCTCTCTGATTGCTTTTTCAGCTAAGGATTTTCCTCTGCTCAAACGTACCTATATTGGAATAGAAATACATTCATAGCAAGTCAGATTTCGTTTCAGAAAGTAGAAGGTAAGGCAAATTATTGTTACTATCAAAAGTCTTCAATCGTCTCCTTTTGTTTATTTTATAGTTATTTTTCATGGATTTGCATTTTCCACACAAGGTGGTTTTGGGGTTCATACATTCTGAGGGGAAAAAAGAAAATTAGTTTTCAACCAAAGCAGGTTCATTGAATGGCTGAAGCAATGTCAAGTGCTGGATCAAGAAAGATGGTGTGAATGAGCAGCCTGTGGGATACACCAAAAGATGAGGTTTCATCCATTGAACATCTGCTAAATTTAGCTACCAGCCATGAATGTAACTACAGCCTCAGCCATAATTATCGCTGCCTTTTCTACCATCAGGAGCTCCTTTTGTACTATATTCTGTACATTTGTAATGAACATGCCTTCACCTATCCAGGTTACTGTCAAGAAGAGGTGACCTCAGCCACCCAGTGCAATGAAGACCAACACATGAACCGCCCCACACCTAAGTTTCTAAAGTATCAAGTCAGGATAGTGAGGGTACTAAACTTGCCAATGGAACAGACTTCAGGTAAATCTGCAGAAACTCAGAAACAAACTGTTGAAATTAATACAAGCACCTAAGAATTAAAACAAAAAAAACAAAAAAAACACAACCTGATACACAATGTTCAACCGTAATTATTTCATTGAACTACCAAAGACTACTTCTGGGGGTATTTGCATTAACAACATGAGGAAAGAAGACAGGAGAAAAATTCTGATAGTGCATCTCCCAGGTTGTATTTGTTTTGCAGCATTATTATTAGAGAAACTTACTGCATCTGCTGCCTTAAATGAACTTCCATCCTGTCGATCTTTTCGGTTGCTGGGATGAGATGTACCATTCCCTCCATTACATACAGATTCTGGGCTAGGAACTGGAGAAATCTGACTGAGAGTTGGTGCAAATTTTGCCTCCTTTTTACTGGACACCAGATAGCTGATATCTTTGCTAAGAAAACTCTCCACTCGCTAAATAAAAAGAAATAAAGCAAACTGTTACTTCAGGACAATAGATTAGTAATTCCCTTCTTGCTTTGTGTGCACTGAAGAGACAAAACTTCTAAACAAATCTACTTTTACACTCAGAAAACAGAATCATCAGGAAGATATTTAAATATATATATATATATATATATATATTTATAACGATGACGACTGAACTGCAGTAAGATCTTACCAGCCAAAAGCTTTACAGTTTCACTTCTGATTTTCTAACCTAAAATGAAATTGTTTTTTTTGATTGGTTTTGATTATTACCATTGCTTGATGTATTGAGCTGTAATACTTTCCAAACAGAACTCAGTGCACTGAGAAATTACAGAATAATTCAAAGGAAACCACATTTTATGTAACTTAACAGAAGTTATGAAGTGTTCAGCTAAACTGAGCTCACAGATGCATAAGCAAACATAATTTACAGTTTGCAAGGAGATAAAACAATGAATTTCAGAACCCACAGAAAAATGAAACTATTGTGAACAATGGTTACCCCATTTCACACCTACAGAGTTCATAACGCCTCTCAGAAGCATAGAAGCTTGAACAGAGTAATACATTTTGTTTTAGTGAGTACGAAAATGCTGTATTTCCCCCATCAGAATTTATGATTTCAATGCAAACAATCTTCATTAGCATACTCTGTGCAGAAAGCATTTACTGAAATGCCTTACTGAGGTCAAACAATAAGGCTGAAAGTGTAAAAACCTGACTATGAAAGTAGTACACAACTTTAACCACCAAAATTTTCTTGCTGGCTTTGAGCATCTTCAAGAGGAAACCCCAGCACCTCTCCAGGCAGTCTGATCCAGCGCTAGAGCTGATCCTCTCAGCTGACTGCTGACATTACAGAGCATTTCAATTTCCTGCTGCTGCTCCTCACCACACCCAAGCCTTATCAGCCATTCTTGTGATAATGCCACCAGAATGGGCTGAGGTATTGCTCTTAAAAACGGGGCTTTCACAGCTGTTTGCTCATTGTAGAAGGATGAGTACTTCAAAACATTAAGTTTAAAATCCCAGAATGTAAGTGGAATTAGCTACTCAAAGCTTTTTGTTTAAAGAGCTCCAGGGTACCTTTTAAAGAAGAAATGCCTTTAAAGATATAAAAGAAAAGAAAAAGAAAACCAATGTCAATGCGGGGTGTTGGGTTTTGTTTGTTTTTGACACCTCATCTCATGCCACTTTGGTCCTGTATCCTAACTCCGCTCCTCTATTTAGCTCACATTTCAACCACGATATTGAGGAGTTGATGTTCTGCTGCAATCTCTCAAAACTTTTTGTTCCTCTCTACATCCTTTCGGGCCCACCAACCACACAAAAGCTCTTTCTTCAGTTCTTTGTCCACAACCTGCCCTGAATGCCAAGAGGGGTGCACATCTCCTCCCTCTGCTAGGTGATAATATTCCAGCTCAGACTTTATAAGCCTCAGCCTGTACTTGAGGAAAAAAAAAAAAAGAAGTCAAACCACTCTCCCATTATACTTCTAGCCTCTAAACACAAATAGCCTTATAAGTAGCCTTAAGTAGCCTCTAAACATAAAATGTATTAGAAAATTTGGGAAATTATCATATATACGATTCGATTAAATGCATACAAACTATCAAATCATTCAAGTAAAAGACAATCTTAACAAATAAACCACACCAAGCTAAAAGAATATGCGACTTTCCATAAACACATGCAGAACACTTCCTCTAACCTCTCTCGGGTTCATCATTCTTATGGCACTTGCATAAAAATCCAAGTAAATGAAACATCAGCTGAAAACAAACCTCTATGATAAAAACTTCTGCTACAGAGAGCAGAACAACTTCCACTAAAAACAAACAAAAACCCCACGAAAACTTCTTGATAAGCTGATTATCTATACTAAACATTAAAGTAACATTAAAAAATGAAACTCCTTCACACCTAAAATAAATGTAACATTAAAACGCAGTAGCACAGTACACAGAACAGCCATTCCAGATGCAGATTTTCTTTCAGTTTCATTTGAACGTTAACTTACCCCTCCCAGTTCTTTAAGATCCTTCCCTATTTTTTCAGAGATCACATTTGATGGAATATCGAGGTAAAACACTTTTCCAGTGAGTGGTTTATATTTCAGTTTCTCTGGTTTTCCTACTTCCTTTTTCACGCTCTTCAGAGAAGATTTTATCTTTTCTGTTTTTGCTTGCATTTCATCTGCTGCCAAAAAAGAATTATACTGTATGAAATGTGGGTTCTCTTTTTAAAATGAAAGAAGGAAAACTTCCATGTAATATAAGACATTTAATAAAGTCCTACATGTTAAACATGTCAAAAACAAGACATAAATAACAAAGAGCCCTTAAAAGTTTGGTTTTTGTCGGGTTTTTTTTTGTTGTTGTTTTTTGTTTTTTTTTTTTAAATCATGTCCTAAGATGGATTTTTTTTATTTCATTTGCCATACAACACCACCAGTTTTCTCCTCCACTTTGTTAACCATTTTCCATCTCCACAGCACAGTACATACACTACTGGTACAGTCCCCAGTTATCACAAAAGCACTATTTTAAAGGAAAAAGACTGGATTCTCACTTTTTCATCTAAGAAAAAAGGGGATTCATATAGAAGCAACAGAACAAAAACAAGGCAAAAGCCCATGAAACAGAAAAAATAGGAGAGGAAGATCGTACTATTCATCTCATTTTTCAGCACCCACCTGAGACTCAGGAAGTCTGCTTAAAGTTCCAGAATCACTGTAGTTACAACCACTCTTTCTGTCCTAGTGAATTTTTATGTTAAACTAAGAGACAACATAGAGCAATTGAATCATAGAATGAATCACAGAATGGCTTGAGTTGGAAGGGACCTTTAAGATCATCCAGTTCCAACCCCCTGCTGTAGGCAGGAACACCTCCCTCTACACCAGGTTGCTCACAGCCCCATCCAGCCTGGCCTTGAATGCCTCCGGGGAAGTGGCATCCGCAGCCTTGCTGAGCAATCCATGCCAGTGTCTCACCACCCTCACAGTAAAGACTTTTTTCTTGATATCTAGTCCAAATCTACCCTCGTCATGTTTAAAGCCATTTTCCCTTGTCCTGTCGCTATCTGCCCTTACAAAGAATCACTGCAGCTTTCCAGTAGGCCCCCTTCAGGTACTGGAATTAAAAACCTGATGATCAACTCCGAACCATCCACTTAAGTCTGTCAGAACAGACATTTAAATAAGGAAATTTAAAGAATTAAAATAGATCAGTCTGGTTAAGAGTTAAGTCTCATTTCAGAAGAAAAACATCGTATGTACACTATCAACCAAAAAAAAAAAAAGTAAAAACAAAAAATCTACCAGAAAATGTAAAAAAAAAAAAAACACAGAAAATTAATTGGGCAATTTTATTATACCACTATATAAATTCATGAATCCCCACACTTAAATAACATGTGCAGCTTTAAGAGGAAAGAATGTGCATGAGGAGTAGAGTGTGTACTCTACAACCAAGAAAGAGAAAAAAGCGTTAAAAAAGATGATCAAAAGCATGTGGAATTATCTCACAGATAAGGTGGTCAGTGGGCAAAATAAGTGATTTAGGGGAAATACGATAAATAAAATTAAAAAAAGCAGAGATAATGGCTGAATAGTTTATTCCAGTACAAGAACTATGGAGCATAAACCCCAAACCAGCAGTTAGATAGAAAATAAAAAGAAAATGACACAGTATGTACCAGAGGACACAATCAATAGAGGCATGGAACTCTGAAGAGGAGGAACACCTCGTAGAATCCTCAGCGCACTCAAGTGTGAGCAACCATTCCTACTCGCATCCATTCCAGGAGTCCTTTTACAACCTATGATGGAGGCTCAATCATCCAAGCCTGGCATATTGGTGATTTTAAACCGCTCGTCTCCTCAGTGACTGCGGGTCAGCTCCTGGTTATTCTCCTTTGGAGAAGCTCAGAAAGGGCAGAGGGCTGCCTCAGGAACTGAGCAGGCTTCTTCTAGAGTCAAAACAGTCCCTCTGCCACCCATTCTCTCCTTCGCTGAAACTACCTTAACAGGGGGGAGCAAAGCCACCACTGCCGCTGTATTCTCCCAGCAGTGGTTATGAACACATAGAAGCAAAGAAAAAAGAGCAGTTAATTCGGTAGAAACTGAGAAAGCAGGAGAAGCAGACAAATAAGAAACGTGGAGGCTTTAGACAACGTAACTCGTTTGGAAGCTGAAGAGAAAAGGATGAAGTCTTGAGCCACAAATAAGCAGACGGGCAAGAGAAATTCTGAAGGGATCAAACACCGCGTTACAGCCGGCACACAGGGCACCTCAAAAATTACTGCGGCCACCACTGAAAAACGCGCACCGAACTCGCTAGGCTAACTCAAGGCCCGCAGTTAGCAACAGTTCGTTAGCAGCACCGCGCCAGCAGCGCTCCCCGCTCAGCCGCCCGCCCCTCGCAGCCACGGATGGCGGCACTGCGCTGGCCATGGAGGGGCCGCGCGGGGCAGGGCCTGACGGCAGCCGGCTCGCGTCCCTCTTCAATTCGGCTTTTAACGATCGATTCCCGACGCCGGGCGAAGCGAAAGGGCAAAATCGCCGGGAGGGAGTGCCGGCGCGCTACCCTGCCGTAATAACGAAGCCGGCCGCAGGCCCACCCGCCGGCAGCAGATCCGGCCCCGCCACTTACGGGGACGCGCTCCTTTGTCGGTGACCTCCGCGGCGCCGGGTTTCATCTTCCCGCGGCCTCACATCCTCCTCTCCTCCCGCCGGGAGACACGCGGGCGCGGCACCGCCGTTACGCTTCCCTCAGCCGCCGGCCCCCGCCGGCCCCCGCCGCCCCCTCCCTTCCGTCTCCCGGCAGGACAGGGCAGAGCCTTGGCGCTCCGCGGCCCACGGGCTCCCGCCCCGGCCCGCGCGCTACCAACGGTCCGCCGCGCGCGAGCCCCGCCCCGGCGGGAGGGAGGCCCGGAAGGCGCCGCCAGGCGGGGTGAGGGGAACGCGGCGTGGCGGGAGGGGGAAAGAGGCCGCGCGAGGGCGGGAAGCTTGCGTAGGGGTGCCGCCTCACTTCAGTGCCGTTCTCACACGGGAAGACGCGCTGCGGCTGTCCGCGCCGTGCTGAGGGCGTGGCGGCGGCAGGGGGAGCGCCTCTGCCCCGCAGGGTCCTAAATGTGTGGAGGGACACATCAGTATGGCGGGTTGTGGGGGCGAGTCCTGGTGCGCGTTGCTCAGTTGCCTCGTCTTTCGTTTTAAATTCGGGGAACGTAGCAAAACATTCACAGAATCACGGAGTCTTAAGGGTTGGAAGGGACTTCTGTAGATCATCCGGCCCATTGCCATTGTACTGACACTAGGCACCACTAGAAAGAGCCCGGCCCCATCCATTCGACTCCCTCCACTTTAGGTATTTATAAACAGTGATAAGATCCCCCTCAGCCTTCTCATCTCCGTGCTGAACAGTCCCATGTCTCTCAGCGTTTCCTCATTAGGGAGATGCTCCCACTCATCTTTGCAGCCTGCTGCTCCAGAAGTTCCCTGGACTGAGCAGCTCAGAATGGGACACAGTACTCCTGGTGTGGCCTCACCAGAGCACAGAAGAAGGGGAGGATCACCCTGTTGGCTGCACTCTTTTTAATGCATTCTAGCATGCCGTTGGCATTGGCCACAAAAGCACACTGCTGGCTCATGGCCAACCTGTTGTCCACCAGGACACCCAGGTCTTTCTCTGCGAGCTCCTCTCCAGGAGGTCAGCCCCTAACTTGTACAGAAGGATAAGGTTATTCCTCCCAGCTGTAGGACTCTGCACATACCAGCATTGAACCTCATTGGGTTCCTCTTCATCCAACTTTCCAGCCTGTCCTATGGATCAAATACAAAGCTTAGATCAATACAAACTAATAAAGTCACAACTGCACTTACTAAATCTGTGTGCATTTTCAAAGGTATGGCCCTCAAGCCATCGGATTTGTTTTTCAGGTGGTCCTGTGTGGAGCCAGAAGCTGGGCTCAGTGATCCTTGTGAATCCTCTTCAACGCAGGATGTCATTTGGGGATTTTGTGTCCTGAAAATGGGCTCGTTTGGCTTTTTGTTTGGTTTTCTTTTTGTTTTCTTTTTCTGCCTAGATTTATATTAGCTCCTTATTTCTAGAGTCTGTGCTTACATTTCTAAGGTATTGAGTCCTTGCCTGTGAAACTGCACTGCAGGATTTGTTAAAGGAATTAATATTTACTGGCAGCATTAGTGCCGGTCAGTCACTGCTTGTTGTTTAAGGAGATTGCTCAGGAAGCCATTACCAACAGGCTGTGATTTGGATTCACCAGGAGACCTCTCTGGATTTTCTCATAGGAACGACAGAAGCAAGAGGGGGGTCTGGACGAAGTGCTCTGCTCTGCTGCAGTGTGTGGGCTGCAGGCAGGGCATTTACCTTTGTACAGACCATTGACATGCTCCTAAGGCCTTTATTGCCACAAAAATGTAAGGTATGTTACATATTTAATGTGGTTTGTAAAGTATCAGGTACCTTATGTTAAAAAGTTTAGAAAGTTCTCCTGTTATTTAGAAAACTTAATTTCAAACAAAACCCCACAAAACCAAAAACCTGAGTTCCCTATATTACATTTTCTTACATTACTGCTGCTTATATGTAATGCATTAGTAAAAATTAAAAATATTTTTTACTTGATTTTTCTGCAAGTTGTAAGCCCAGTCTTGCAATATACTTCTTCTGTTCCTCAATAGATTTTTCTTCTCCGAGGATAAAGCGATGGCTGAGATGAGTAATAGTAATTTCAGCAAAACAACCACTATTCAGCAGGCAGTGTCCTCTTGCTGCGGAGCTATAATTACATCATTGTTTGGTAAGGCAAACTATTAAGCTTGCTACAGAGAAAATCTTTGCAAAGTGATTGCTCTTTGGTTTAATGGAGCGTGCTGACTGCATATATGTGGTTTGTAAACTTCTGCTAATATGTTCTTTAAGTATGTGTTTTGTTTTTTTTTTTTAATTATATCAAATATGGTGGTTAATTGAAATCTTTACCCTCCCTGATAACCTTTAACTATTTTTGAAAATAAGAGTAATTTTAATTTTTTTTCCTTTGTCTGTTTTCACTGCTTGCTTTCTGGAAAAACGAACAAACTACAAATAAATAAATAAATAAATAAACAAATAAATAAAAATTAAAAAGAAACAATAAAAATGACTTTTCATCCTTTCTGCCACTTAAAAATAAATTTTAAATGAAAGTCTGCAGTTCAAGATACAAACCCTGCAAGGCTGTACGCTGTGAGATGTCCTCTTCATGTTACCACTGCAGTAGTAACATCGTTTTAATTGTTATGCTGTTGTACTCTGTCAGAGCATTTTACCGTTTCCTTAAGCAATTTTAAGGATAGTTTTTTTTGTAAGGTCTTTCAAACTTGCAGATAATCTGTGAAATTGAGCTTTTACTTTTATTCAGTACTCTAGCTCATGAACTCCTTTCCCATGTGCACCTAAGGAGGCACTGGTTGGTTGGATTCAGTACTTCATATCTCTTGGAGCTCATCAAGCTTATTCGTATTTCTGTTACTTTTTGCCTTAAGCTAGCCTTTGGTTCTGACTTTTAACACTGACTAAGCTGTAGAGAAACTTACAATTTTCTAAGCATGACTCCTTCCCCCAAAACCTTCCAGACTTTTATGAATTAGGTTCTTACCAAATTCAGTCTATTCATTCTGTCATTACACAATGTGTCCTGTGATATTAGATAAAGTAGTAGGCAAAGCTAGATCGGACCTCTAGAATTCCCAAGATGTATTTCGAATTTTGTGCATAAGGTTCTAGTTTAAGGTATTCAAGGTCTTAGGAGTATAGGTATAAGGAGACCTTTTCCATTCTGAAGTGGTACCTGGGAGACTAGGAAGAGTTATGTGCAATTGGCTAAATGATAATAAAAGCCAAATTTTATATAACTGAAATGAGCTGCAGTCCCATCGAGATCCCTGCATTTAGATACAGAAAGGTGAGCAGAGTGTACTGGTCAGCAGACGGACATCAGCAGAGAGCTAAGGAGTAAATATTTGCCTGGGCACAAGCATGTCATGTGCACATTCTGGGTGATTTGACCTAGTCACCAGCTGCTGCTTAATGAAATTGTAGGTTCTGTGTCATATCTGTCCACTGTGCAGATATTTTGGATACCTTGGAGTCTCGCATGGCACTAGCTGCTGTGTGTCGGTAAGTGATTGAAGCCCTGAGTCAGTGCCATCAGCAGAGGTTGGAGAGTGGTCCAGCTGACAAACAACTGCAGTGTTCAGCATGTCTAGGACTGTTGTGCTCAAGTGCTGGATGGAAGCAAAAAAATGTTCCCTAACCCTACATTTACTTCTCAACAACTCTGAAGTTTTAAATCTGCTCTACACAGAGGAAAGAAGGAAAGTACATCATAAATTTAAAGTTTGTTTGTTTGTTTTGTTTTGAACATCACTATGTAGATTCGTTTAATGAAAAAGAATAAATGCATAGAAAATGCTGTGGTTTTTTACATGCTTGAGGACAAAATCTGAAGTTCTCTGGTTTGCCATTTATAAAAAGTTAGCAGCCAGAGTGGAGTAGCACAGCTTTTAACAATTTCATACAAGTTGGCACAATGTGGTTTTTTGTGAGCTTTGTTTATCCCAAGCAGTTCTTTGTTCAACTGTTGGTAAGTTAGAAATGACATATAGGGGATGCATAGGTTGGGCTGGTTTGGGTGGTGGTGATTGTTTGCTTGCTTTCCCCCTCTGGCTGATTACATTGTAAAATAGTTCTCATTCTTCTTCCCTATCCCCCATCCCCGATAAACAAGTTGTAAAAGTTCCTGATGAATTTATGTGCACACTTCTACATTTTCAGGTTATGATGTGTTTCTAAATGACTACTTTGCTTCATTTTAGTAACTCCTCTTGATGTTGTCAAAACTCGACTGCAAGCCCAAAGCAATCCGTTCCCCAAAGGTAAGCAATGTTCTGCAGTTGAGGGCGCACTTTGCTCTTTGCTGTCACACTTAGCAGGTAATTGTCACAGCGCTGAGCAGCGCAATGGCTTTCTTTGTTTCTCAGTAGCTAAGTTTGTTTCCTCAGTCAGTGAGCTGGGAAAAAAAAAAATATATATATATAAAAAAAAAAAATATATATATATATATATATGTACACATACTAAAATTGCTACAGAAAAGATGTGCTACTGAATAGATACAATGGAAAAAAAATCTTGTGAATCAATTTAATGTAAAGTAGGCTGTATGATCTCTTTCTCAGTATGGAAGAATGTACAAATATTACTCAATTGAGTAAAAAAAAAAAAAAGCTATTAATACATTACTAAATATTTTGATAAGGGGCTTATGTGATCACTGTGTTATATCAAAGTCCCTCTCCTCCAGAATCCAAAAACTTTCGAAAATGAGTAGTAAAAGTTTTATCTAAGTCTTGTCAGCTGGGTTCTAAATAGATTAATACATTCTGTGCTCAAAGACTTGACTATTTGGTTGTCATTAATAGAGGAGATTTAAAAGAAAAAGAGATGGCTGCTGTAGAAGTTTCTTGTATGTGGAGATAAGTATTTGCAGTAACAGTTGCCATAAATTAAAAAAAGGAAAATGCTTGTGGTTGGTACTTCAGTAAATTGTAAACTCTTCAAAAGTGTGAAAATGTAATGTGGGACTCAGTATGTTTTTGTACTGGCAGCAGAATTTTATCTAGCAGATTCAAAGTACATGATGTAGAAGAAATAAAAATTAGATGATCAAGTGCGAATATAGATTTGCCTAAGATGTAGTAGCTCCATCCATAACACGGATGCAGGGAAAGCTCAGCAAGAGATTTGAAAGTCAGAAGGATGTTCAGAAAGCACAAAGGTGACACTCAGGACTTGTGTCGTTGTCTTTTATTCTTCAGCAGGTGGCACTGCTACACAGTTTGTCTCCCTGAGCCCGTGAGGGCAATTTCCTTTCCTCTGGCACTGCGAGGGACAGCTTTGTTTTCTTTTTCCTTCCACCTGCTCTGTTGATATTGACTTTGCAAAGCTACTTTGTCTCTATTTTTCTAACCAGAGATAAATCTGTCTCACCACTATATCCAATTGCTGCAGAGTAAAAACAATCATTTCAAAACACATTAATTATACTTCTATACACTGTTTATTAGGAAAATGCTTTGTATACTCCAATGGCCAGATGGATCATACGTGTGCTTGTGAGAATGGAGATGGCAAGGCATGCTATAAGAGAAAAGGGCATTTCAAAGGGACTTTGGTAAGGACATTTCATATTTACATGAAAGTGTACATTTTAAACATTTTTAAATGGCATACTGCACATTTTAAAGATTTATCTATTTATTTAAGTTTTTGCTGTTGTTTGAGAGGGTATTCATGTGGTTACACAGTGTAGTTTAGGTAGTGGTTAATGATGCCTTCTTTCTAGCTGAAAATGCAAATTCCTGTGGTAAAATGAGTAAGAGGGCAGCTGCACAGCTACTTGTTGGACTGCTATTATATTACACATGTGATCAAGGATTTTTCAGAATTCATTATTTGAGAAGAATGAAGTGTTCATGAAGTAGCTCCTTTTACCATGACCAAATTTTATTGAAATTAATAACTTGTCTGAATATTTCAATTAACTTTACCATATAATTTTTAGGAAATCTCTTAGTTTTCTAACTGACATCGTGCCGTGCCCATTTCTGCAATAACAAGATAATTCATGAAGAAGAATAACTATCATGTCATCAGATTGCCTTTCATAAAACAGTGCAGTAGAGAAAAATGTAGTAGACGAGGTAGTTTGCCCATGCTAGAACCATTCAAATGTTCTGATATGTTTGCCCAGACCATTAGTAAAATACATGCATTTGCTGCTCAGACACTGGATTTTGTTGCATCCTTTCTCCTGTCATTGATTTGTACCTTCCTGGACTGTAGATTTCTTGATTCAGCGTTATGAACACATCCAGAACTAACAAATACAAAAGAAGCTTGAAGAAAACAAAATGTTAGTGCCAGCCCTTTTTGTAACCTGTCGGGTTCAGTATCTTCTGAGGCCCTGTAGTAAAGCCTGATCTTGTCCTTATTCTAATCTGTCAAATTTCAGCCTCTTCCTCCCAAAAGATTAAGAAAAATAAGTTCCCTAATATTAGGGAATTTATCTCTTGAAGATGTTTTCAATTCAATGGCCACCAAGGCTCAGTGTTCCTCTGCTGTCAGTGGCCTGGGAAATGTATGGACAGCTGTGATAAGTTGTGAGCTTCCAAATATATCATATATGATATACAATTTGCTAATATCTTGTCAGGAAAAGAATGTATCAAAGAACCAAGAGTGAACTGCTATTTCATGCCTAGAAACTTTGTTCTTTACTAAACAAATATTTTAGTCATTAGTTTTGGGGAAGATTGGCTGCTGTGGCCGCTGTATTTGTTCTGAAGATAACTTATTCACAGGGCTGTCAGTTACCAAGAAAAACTTACTAATGGAAGAAAATAGTTAATTTCAAGCACAAATATTCCTGCTCATCTCAGATGAACTACTTGTATCATTGAATTTGATGGCTATCATAAGCAGTTACAAAATTGCAATCTTAGAATCATAAGCTGTTTTAGAAACACACTCCTAAAGAAAAGCTTTGCAGCTAATTATTGCTCTTTGCCTGGTTATATTTTTAGGATGCTTTTGTGAAAATTATTCAAATAGAGGGAATTAAATCCCTTTGGAGTGGACTTTCCCCAACACTGTAAGTAATTTCATTTTTAAACAAATAAGTGATTTTAAAAAATTTGCTACATCTGAAGTTACAGATAATGGTGTCATCAGCTTGATCAGAAACATTTTGGAGGTGGTATCTTTCCCACCAGAACTTGCTATTTCTCATTGCAACCTTTTTGGTATATTCTCACTATATAAGCAGGGACATCTAACTTTTCATTTTGCCTTTAGAAGACGTATCCTGTGTACTGTAACTTCCCCATTGGTAGCATCAGCAAATCACAGGATCTGTGTTAATTGTTTGAGAATGTTAGTCTGTGATATTTGCTGGTCTAGATTGTTACTAGTAACCTGCAAGATCCAACACAGTTTCCTTACTTAAGCAAAATGTCCATACAAGATGGCTGACTTCATTCTCCTGCTTTCCTTGCACTAATTCAGATTCCCTCTTTTATATTTTAGAATAATGGCCCTTCCTACCACAATAATCTATTTTACCTGCTATGAAAAACTGAGTGAAGCTCTGAGGTCTAGACTAGGAGAGGACAATGACCACATTCCACTTGTTGCAGGTTCCTTAAGCAGATGTAAGTTGTCTCATGTTTAGAGAAAAAAATGAAATGCAACATCTGTATTCTGTTTTCATTTCTTCTGCTTTTCCTCTCCTCTCTCTCCCCCCTCATTCTTCTCTTTTTTCAGCAAATTTGTTGTGGCTTTAAAAATGGGTAATGTTATGTGGAGCTGGGCATTGGAAGGAATCCTACATTTTCCCACCATTTCTTCAGTAATATAACTCTCTTACTTGGACTGATGTGATTTATTTTGGCTGTCACATTATCCTGGGCTGCATCAAAAGATGCAATCACTGTGGCCAGTGATTGAAGGAGGTGATTCACCACCTCTGGTCTGCCCTTGTGGAGTCCCACCCAGAGTACTGTGTCCAGGCCTGAGATCCCAGCACAAGAAAGATGTTGAGCTGTTGACTGTGTCCAGAGGAGGCCATGGAGCTGATGAGAAGGTTGGAGCACCTCTCTTGTGAAGAAAAGCTGGGGGAGCTGAGCTTGTTCAATCTGAAAAAGAAGAGGGTCTGCGGAGACTTCATTGTGGCATTTCAGGACTTAAAAGGGGGCAGCAAGAAACCTGGTGGGGGACTCTTATCAGGGAGTGTAGTCGTAGGACAGGGAGGAGTAATGGCTTTAAACTAAAAGAAGGTAGATTTAGGTTAGATATTAGGAAGAAAATCTTCACCATGAGAATGGGGAAGCACTGGAACAAGTTGTCTAGAGAGGCTGTGGATGCCCCATCCCGGGAAGCATTCAAGGCCAGGTTGGATGGGATCCTGGGCAGCCTGATGTAGGAAAGGTGTCCATGGTCATGGCTTGGGAAGTGGAACTACATGTCCTTAAGGTCCCTTCCAACCCAAGACATTCTTTCTTTCCATTAAATATATAAGGCAACGTGAGACTTAACTTCTAATGTTCAGGAAATGTTACTTGTAAATCTTGATTTTTTAAAAACCCCACATTTTTCTCATTTTCAGTTGGTTCAGTTACTGTAGTGAGTCCATTGGAGCTGATCAGAACTAGAATGCAGTATCACACCTTGTCCTACAAGCAACTGCACTTGAGCATCAGGAGTAAAGTGGCCAGAGAAGGGTGGCTTTCCCTGTGGAGAGGCTGGAGCTCTAGTGTTCTGAGAGATGTGCCTTTCTCAGGTGGGGTTTATTTCAGATAAAAGTCTGCATCGTGTAAGATAGGTTTTTTTCATGATTCTTTTGCACAGTTTTTTGTATTTTTATGTTATTTTACAAAAATGATTAGCTTTAAGAATAGATTTACTTTTTCTCTTTTGAGTGTTTGTCTGTAATTTTGTTTATGGATGCCAGATTGTGTTCAGTGTTACTTTTCCCTTTCCCTGTGTTCAGACTGTTTCATCTTACATAATGTGTGTTTTTAAGGCTTTTGTAGGAAATGTTCTCTACGATAGGTATGCTGGCTATTTCCTTATAGAGGGACATTCTGTATTTGTGTTCTGATGCTTGATCTTGAAAAAATGTACAAAGACAGGGCAACACAGTAGGGAGTGTCTTCAGGCATTTTTGCTAGCAAGATGAATGAGTTTGTGTAACTGTTCAGAAAAGATGAAACTAGAGCACCACTTGGCAGTGCAGCTTCAAAGCTGAAAGTCTACAGGAAAAGTCTGACCCAGTGCTATACTGCAAGATAACTGGGACAAAGGAGATCACGTGTTCTCCCATTTTGTTAAAGCTCTGCTGTCTCTGCATTTGGAAATAATTGGACAAGAGCGCTGAAGGACAGCTTTCCAACTTAGTAATGCCAGTGGTTAAAACCCATGTCTCTTTGAGGCCCTTCATTGTCAGGGCACTTGGGAATAACTGGGCAGTAGTTGTTCTCAAAGCTGTCTCTGTCCTTTGGATGGAATCAGGAATCACACCTTTAAACACCTTGTGTTGGTCCAGAGAAATGCTTCAAACCCATTTTCAGATATTTAGCTTAGAGCTGCACTTAGTTCTGCTAACTTACATAACTACTATTTCAGGTGTTTTGTTTTCAGTATGAATAATACTCTTTTTCTTTTGCTTTGCTACTGGCAGATATTTAAACAAAGTACTTATGCTGCATTTCCTTCTTAAGGATATGCTGTTCCTTGATGAGACTTAATTTCACATTACATGATAAGGAAGGCTTCTGAACGTGTGAACAAACACTTTAAGAGAACAGTATTCAAAATCCATCCTTTGCTTGAAGGGCTTCCTGTCCAATATTTATTTGCAATTCACTCATTTTCTCTGTCTGCCAAATGCATTTTTCTCTTAGAGCTTCAAAAAGGATTCTAAAATTCTTCTTCTCATTCTTATTATCTGATTACAAGTAGAAACTCTTGCTCTGCTACTGATGTTTGTAGAGACATGGCAGGAGCCAGTTGTCTTTCCCTCTGATGCTTTCAACAGAGTGGAATGATCAGTTTGGCATGAGAGTGCACAAAGGGGAGGGAACCAAGGTGATGCATGTGCTCTTTTCACATTCTTGTATCCAAGCCTCGAAGCTGATGATATAAATGATGAATATTTAATCTTGATTAATGTTTCACAATGTGTTTTCTGAATATTTTTCCTTATAAATACTCTCTCTGCAGTTAAGATGTGCTCCTTTATTACCTTCTCTTTGAATGATACACCAACAGCATCGTGGGTTCTGGTATTTTTACAGCAGTCCTCACCTTCGCTGCAGTTAGCTTTCTCTAGAGGAATTAAAGTCAGTGCAACAGTTTGTATTAAGAAAGCAGCTGCTCCGTGAGAGCTCTCAAGTAGCACAGAATGACAGTGTTAGCAGCACAGCATAGAGTCCCACTGTGTTAACCCAAGTGTGAATGATAGCTTCCACAGTGTTCCTTGGACAGCAAGCTGACTTGCACAAAACTCAAGGTGTGAGTGTCTGATAGAAGCACAAGAGCTGGATTAACAGTAGCGGTTGAGTTATCAAGCAGTGTTGCAGAGAACATACATGTGAAATGTACGGAGGGAACAGAGTCTTGCACATGCTCTAAGTTTGGATTTAGATAATCTATACTAAATTAGGGTTACATGTATTTCAATAGTAAGTTTTCCCAATCTCTGAGATACAGCCTAATTTACTTTTGCAAACTACTGGAAGCTTGGTTTCCACAGCAAGAAAATACTTTGATATTTCTCCACCGCCACACGATGCAGAACTCAGTGCTGAATGAGTCACAGCTATCTTTTAGGGTGCACACCTCTCATTTGCAGTATGTATTCCACCAACTGCACAAGGAAGCACTCCGTAACTCAGCTCAGTAACTTCTGCATTCTAACTAAAATTTATTAAAGTAGAAAGAGTGCAGCTTATTGCAGCAGAAGAGAACAAAAATAGATGTTACTTCTGAAAGTTTTTCCTCAGAAAGCCTCTGCGAGGACTGTGGAAGGCAAGTCTTTCCTCAGTAATTCCAGAGAGCAAAGCCATACTTCTTGGTTGTGTCAGAATTAAATGTTATATAGTATGGTCCAAAAGAATATGTGACAGGCTTGAGGAACCTTTCATCTTCTATGAAGCGCATTTTTGTTTTTACCAAGGTTTATGAAATATATGAAATATCCCTGAAAACATGGAAAATAATTAGAAACTTCAATTTTGATTTATAGAATATCACATTAAAATACTCTGTTCTATGAGTTTTGTAATGTTTATGTTAGATTGTCTTAAGATAGGAGATATTTTATGGGGATGACAAAATGATTTGGCTAATTTGTATCGTATGAAATTTGGAATATGTGTATGGAGATAAGGTGAACTGGATAGACTGTCAAAGAGAACAATTCTGGTTTCCTTTCAAATTTGGTTTGTCTGTGATTCTATTACTGCTGTAGAGTTCTTAACATCTGTCACTGATAAAAAAGTTGAACCGAAATACAAATGTGTTGTAGTACAAGGTTTGTTTCTTTTGGATTTGCTTTTTATGACCACAGCAGTGTACTGGTATAATTATGAACGTTTCAAGAAGATGATGTGCAAGAGTGCAGGTGCACATGAACCAACCTTTTTGATTGCTTTTACTGCAGGAGCAGCATCGGGCTGTGTAAGTACACATTTTTGTTTCTACTGCTACTCTTATTATCGTCACTAACCAACTATTTATCTACTTACAAGTGAAGTGGCTTTACATGATTCTCTCAGAAATGATCATAGAATGATAGAACCATAGCATCTCAGGGTTGGAAAGGACCTACAAGATGATCACGTGCTTGGAATAACTAAACTAATTTTAAGTTGTGTGCAGCTTAATGTAAAAAAATGACTTTTTACTTGTTGGTAATCTAACAGTAGAACTGTGGCTTGATTTTTCCTAATAGATTGCAGCTGTCGTGACTCTGCCATTTGACGTAGTGAAAACACAGATGCAGACTGAAATGTGGGAGAGTGAGACTTTACAAAGTAAGTTGCAGGTCACGACATTGTTAAACAGCTGTTTTTAGCCTGTCTGCTAACCACGTCCGCTGTTGAACACTCAGAATTCCCTTAAGATTGGTTTGCTCAGCAATTCCTGCAGAACTGTTTAATAATAATCCACATGTTTAATAAATGCAGTGAAGCTGATTCTTCTAGCCGCAATTTAAAAAACAGAACCCAAAAGACATAATGCTTAGGTACATGGATTTTTGATAGGCACTTCAAATATTCATCTCTTCAGTTTCTCTATGATATCACTAAGCATTTTTGTCTTTTCCACATTGAAACACTTTGTACAATAATACTTATCTCCTAGGATAAAGCAGTATCTCATAAATGACACAGAGGGAAAAGGTGTGAGGAAAGTACAACTCATAGTAATATGTGATGTAAATTACCAACAGAAAATCCAGAACTATTACAGTAAGGCAGACTGACTGCCAACTTACAGACGTTCCTATGTGAATGGGGAAATATTTCAGCTCTTTTAAAACATGCATGTGAACTGGGTTCTATTGAAAAAGTCTTTTCAGTTGATGAAAATCACGTGAAAAAATGTTTGCACATTCACTAGCAGTTGATACTAGAAAATAAAAACAGCCATGTAACTCTTAACACATTTTATTTAATAACAATATTGGTTTTTTGCTAGAGTTTAAGCTACAGAAAAAGTGCTTTCTTTGCTCAGATTATGTATTTTTAACCATTTTTTTTGGTGTGTGATTTCAAAGAAATGATTTTTGAGGGCATGTCCGTAATTACCCCATCAATTTTAAAGGACAAAGGGATTTCTTCTTTTTGTTTTCTGTTCAGTAGAGCGCCACTACGTTTTTAGAGCAATTCAAGTTGTATGTGAAAATGTAGCTTTCCATTACCTGGGAATCAGTGAGGGACTTCTATTAACCTGAACACAAGTTAGATCATGGCTTTAAGATGAAATAAGAGTAGAAAGATGGAGTAACCAGAAATGAGGTTCTGTTTAGAAGCTCATTTAAAGGCACTTGTCCAGAAAGATATCATGAAAACACACTGATTGCATTTTGGCATAAGGTTTCATTCTCTTAGGTAAAATATCTTTTTTCTGGTGTAATTCTTAAAAGACATTTATGTTTCTTCTGCGGAACTGCTTGAGATTTATAAAGTCAAATACAAATTGTTACTGTGTTTCGATTCTTCCCTTGCACTGATGAATGTAGGAATTCGTTGCTCTTTGAACACCTCTTTGAATCACAGCTAGCTGCCTAATATTTATTTGGCTGATACGAATTAGATACATGTTTTAAATTTCAGTATGCTAATCTCTAACTGGTATTGGTTGCATTCTTTCCAAATGCAGCTGTTGTCAGAGCTGGATCCTGACAACGCATCTACAGTTTCTCTACTATTGCCAAAATACTTCACAGCTTCCAGATGCTGTAGGATGTTCCTCATAAATGCATGTTATGAAATTTTATCTAAAAAATAAGATCTTGGCTTCTTCCATATTACAGATCAAGGAAAACAGCACGTGCAGAGTGAAGTACCACAAAAAACTCCTGTTTGAAGCAGTTGCACATGTCTGCAATGCAGATGGCTTCTTGGTGCAGTTGCTCGCGGTATCTGAATCATCTCTACCAGGGCCTGCAGCCTACATCTCATAGATCCACCATTTCTCAAACATATATGGTTTGGGGGTGTGAGATGGTTTTCATCAACTTAGACTTTTCAAGCTTTTGTAACATCTGCAAAGTGTCCTACCTTAATTATTACACTCATTCTTATGACTCATTATATCAGTTCTCAAAACTTACCTTTAGATCCACCTTACCATAAAACACAAGTTCACTTTTGAAAACGATCTTTTAGCTGCATGTATAAAGTGACCTGCAGTGAGATAAGCTCATGTGAAAGCTATGCAATATTTTCAGTTATGTCAGTTACTCCAGTAGCAAATATTGTCTCTGTAGAATTTACTCCAGGCATTACTGTGATCTTTTTCTATGTCATGCTATTTTAATTTCAATATTAATTTACATACTGCATGAATTTAACATTCTATATAAATAACTTCATATATACATACCTAAATTATAAGTTAAGATAAATTGAAGCTTATCATTGCATCCAAAGCAACATTTGATCTTTAATATTTTTTTTTTTCCTGTGGCATTGTCTGTACTGTTTAATTCACTGTTCTGTTGTACTGTGTTGAGATCCACAGAGGGACTGTGCGTCTACCTGGGCAGTTATGAGGAAAATTGTTGCTCAAAAAGGGATTGCTGGATTATTTGCTGGTAAATCTTTTGACATCTTTCTAAAAAATCACACTAAAGTTTTTGATTATTAACAAGCCATTGTTAGATATTAGCATGCACAAATTATGTATTTCCATCTTTGTGAACACACACAGTCACTGTCACAGAACAGATTGTAAAGAAACAGACAAAGTAACAGACGTGCACACATGCAGAGGGAATCGTGTCCCTGTCTTCTTGAATGTCTCATCCCAGCTGAGAGGCCACTAGTCTCTGCTCCTCCTATGCCAGCAGCTCTGCACTGATGCTGCAGGGAGGGCCCAGCCTGCCCCCATAGCCACCTCTGCTGGCCTGGAGCACAGCAGCCTGCAGGTCGGGCTGCTCCACCTCTGTGGGAAGACAAGCAGGCAGAAACAGGAGGTGCTTCAGTCAGGCAGCCTGCACAGATGACAGATGTGAGGGCATAATGTCCTTACAGTGGTAACGTCTCTCATCAGTAACACTGCTATTTTTGAGAAACGTGGACACAAAGAACATCCCAATGCTACAGTGTTATAGTCTGGAATCAATATAATATGACCATTTAATGGCTCTAGAGTGATTCAATGTGAAAACAGATGAGAATGAATGCTTTCCTTTCTTTTCTGGGCAGGTATTACTCCACGGCTGTTTAAAGTTGCTCCTTCTTGTGCCATAATGATCAGCACATATGAATATGGGAAGGCTTTCTTCAGACATTTAAATGAAAAGACAAACCAGCATCCTTAAGACTCCTTCATCCAATTGCATGAAGTCGAAACACATGGAGAAACTTCATTTTTTCACTATTTCACAAAGGAGAAATTGGCTATTTTTTCCCCCTTAAGAAAAATACACGGCCTTGAAATGGTTACTGAAAATTTTGAGAGTTCTCTCTTGCTGCTACAAAGGGGAAAAAAAAAAAAAGGCACTTAGACTGTTCCTCAGTGATGATTAAAAAGGAAAAAAATAAGCCTGGCCAAAATGACAAAGAATAACCATTGCCACTCTTAATCTTCAGTCTGACTAAATATTTTGTTGGATGTTTAAAGTAATGTTTAGACAATACTGTAGGTAGCCCAAAGGAAGAGACATCTCCATAAGGAAGCTGACAGAGAGTAAATTCAATAAGGATTTGCTTAAGCTTGCTTAATACCTTTTCAATTGCATGAATGTTTATTTGCAGCTCCATAATTTGTGCAAATGGATACTTTTGATTTTCAGGTTTATTTATAACAAGAAGTGTTTCAGGTCAAGCTGGAAAAAACATAGCGGCTGTTAGAATCCCAGAGAACATCACGAATCCACTGCCAAGTGCTGCAGTGGCTTTTTAGTTCAAGATAGTATTTTTAGTGCATGCTCTTACTGGGAAGCACACCTAGGCACTGAAACCAGCTGTGCTAGTGTGCTGGAGGAACATTCCAGAGCATTCACACGTTTGTGACCCCCCCATAACACCTTGTAGATCCCAGAAAAGCTCCAAGACAGAGGCAGGCTCCCTTCCAGGGAGCATTTCCCATGCATAGTTTGCATAGACAGCAAAGTCTTATTCTACTCTGAAGGCGTCCCAGTGTGTGTTTCACCTTGGTAAAAACTCAGCACACACTCTGAAAACGCCTTAGTTGTGGGGAGAGACATTAGGCAAGAAGTTTACAGCGTATGGTGCAGGCAGAACCTCTTGCCATGGTAGACATTTGACACTGTTCCCCCTGTTGTGATTATAAAAGTAAGTTTACACCTTATTTTGAGCTTCTATAGTCAAAAGAGCCAAGAGAGCCAAAAGACAAAAAGCCGTAACAGCAGATTTTGTGCCGCACATGGGATACAGTAACAACATCTCTCTGTTGTCTGAGAAAGAATTTGCTGCAAATTCACTAATACTGTGATTTGCCAAATGCTGTTATTTTACCTTTTGTTCGATTAAAACAGAGACAAAAACTAGTGATGAACGATGATACAAAATGTTTAATTTACATGCAACATTCATGGAACGTCAAGGCAACAAAACATACAGTTTGGGCATTTTTTTCAGTGTGGTTTTTTTTTTTCTGAAAAATGATTAATGTTTAAAACTGAGAAAGACACACAGCGATTTCCCATGCACAAAATGACACCCAGAAACTCACAGCAGTGTCAGACTACATAAAAGACTTCAGTTAAATGACACGTGAATTTCACACCAGTAGCTCCAAGAAAAGAGCCATCAGCTAACATGACTGAAGATCATGATCATAGTCCCCTCCAAAACACTGATGAAGTGGGAGAAGCATTTAACAGCAAACAAGACTGATTAAATCACTACACCTCGATGGAGGATGTTAACTTTGGAATCTGGATTCCCTTGTATAGTATTCACAGCAGACATGCACTCTTTAACTTATAAATCAGTATTTAATGTTACTCAACTACCAGGAGAGAACAGGTACTTAAGTGTAACAACCAAAAACAGTTACAAGAAGGAATGGACATTCTGACAGTGTGTGAAAGGATGTGATATTCTGAGTTCGTTACAGAGAAATTAATTGAATGGTTTCATGAGGGATTAAAAAAAAATAAGGCCTGTAGGATTTTGCTAAGCCGCTGTAAAATTTCCTGTAGGAATGGCCTCCACCCTTGTTTTCTCCATGGACACAGTAACCTCCTGCACCATGGGCTAGAGCTCAGCAGATACATCTTGAACCACACGCAGCAAAATCCAGCAGTGCCTCAAGTTACAGAGACTTCAGCCTCTCTAAGAGTGAGGCTCATGCTGTCAGTGGTTTTAGTAAAGGTGAGAGTGAATTCTTTTTCTTTCAAGCCCACCCTACAACGAGAAGATTATTGTGGTAGTGCCAAGGTACCATTACAAGAGGCAAACCAACTAAAACCACACAGTGTAGTGACGTACTGTAAACATCTGAGAGTAAGCAATTGAAAATCCGTCTTGTATTGCAACTATCATGTAAACAATTTATGAAACTTCTTTGGCACAAAAAAAGCATTTTCCCTAGCACTTATAAATACAACATACTTACATGCACTTAAGATTTGTTTAAAAAGTTACTAATCATATTGAGAAGCATTACCTTGATTAGCAAAATTCTTAGATAAAGGATCCATTATATCTTACAAAGAATTAAGAATATAGTTTGCAATTCAAAAAATTAGTTTGCAAACTTTGAAACTGTAGACTAATCTGGAAAGTTAGTTTCATTTAAAAAAATGTTACAGGCTGTTTGTATCAGTAATTTAAATCAATGGCAAATAATTTGAGAAAACTGACCTAAGTAAGTTCTGCTGTATTACCTAATCAAGGAAAATACCTACTGCACTACTACAGAAATGAGAACAACCCTTAGCATGAGAATACTGTCATTACATTGCCTTTGTTTCCCCTTTTTCACTCTGCTTAGCTGAATGTTTTCAGTGATTTTTGTAAAGGTGAGAGTGAATGCTCTTTCTTTCCAGCCCACCTTACAATGACCAGACTGTTGTAGTAGTGCCAAGGTACCATTACAAGAGGCAAACCAACTGTAACTGTAATCTTGCCAATAAATACGAGCCAAACTTTGCAAGGAGCTAACCCCATCTTCCTCAGTCCCTCTTTTTCCAGTAAGACCAATAAGCCAAGAAATTTCTCATATAATATTAAATTATCTGTAAGCCAGGTCACTCAAAAGCTTGAAATTTGGCAAGCTTCCTCAATATTTACAATTTGCTAAGTATGCTTGACTTAGATGATCAACTTACATTTGTTACTGTCATGCAACTTCAAGAATTACTAAGAGTGCTTCAGTGTGGTTCTTCAGTGTGATTCAGCTGTCTCATTACTGCCATGATGCTAATAGGAATGCAAAATCTAACACTGAATCAACTTGAGAAGAGCTCTTGACAGGTTAAATACGCTATTTGAGGTCCTATGTAACACACACAGATGAAAATATGGATTTTTAAGTAAAATATTTATTTGCCTACAAAGACTGGCTTTAAGTTTTCCTGTCTCTTCTGCAAAAGTTGATATTTAGAGCACTGAAGAGAAGCACCAGGCTATAGTAGAGCCAGGCTGATAACCACTGCAAGGAGAAACAAAGGTTGTGGCAGTTAAGTAGGAGACTGATTTCCAAGTGCTTCATTTCAAAAATCAGTCAGAAGCGTCAGAATGCGTGTCCTGTACCTGACCAAGAGTTAAACAATTCAGGACTAAAGCAGGAAATTTGAAAAAGCCCTCGGGGGGAAGAAAAGCTGGAATGAAAACTTGGAGAATTAAACAGGTAACCACGAGAAGAAAAAATAAAGCAGCTTATTTTTGCCTTTGAACTAGCAGTCTTCATTGGAAGTCATATTGTGGAACATAAACCAAATGCATACAACATAAAGTCCTTCCTGCTTGCGTGCATCTCAAGATGGTGTTAAGCCTGGACTTGTCATCTCTGTTGTGGGACTTGCAAGATATTCACTTGATTTCAGACTTGTGAGAGATTTATAGCTTGCCACTGAAGTAAGAGAACCACAAAGACCAAGCAGTGACGGAGTGTCCTCCTTTCCTGTTAAAAAAAAACAAGAATTAAGCCAATCATCACAACTAAAGATGATCTGAACACGAAAAAATGAAGGAATAAAAAAAAAAAGTTTCGTTTAAGTTAGTATGAATTATATGTTACTGCTTCAGCACATACATACCTCACAAATGCACTCAGACATCATTAATTCCAACCTTCCCCACTGATGTGGAATAGAGATTCCTACCTCTGCATCACTGACTGGGCTGTAGTCAGCCTCCCACAAAGAGAGGCTCAGAAGACACTGATTCAAGCACTGCCTTTAGTTGAGTACACTAAATGGAAATGATTTCACTAATGCATCATCAATACCCAGTGCTAATTCTGAATAGAATTGAATAGGATTAGAACTAACTGGAATCAGAACGCATTGCTTTGAAAGTAAACGTTTGGTTTTATTTATTTATTTAAACTCTTGGTAACTTGAGGCATGTTATTTTGTGCCAATTCAGCTAATAAATAATGTTATAAAGAAACTGATTACCAATATATCTCCCTGTTTCATCTTTCTGGATCACCTGCAGAATAAAATAGATCACCCTAAACTAAGTTTAAAAGCAGCTTAAAAGGGTCAGAGGCATAAGACTTCACCTGACCAATTTTTCTAAATCACGTCTAAAAAGCAGCACTTATTAAAACTCTGCGACTTTTTCCTGACAGAAACACTTCATTTTTGTAAAGAAGGATGCAAGAAAAATAACAAAGGATACCTTGCCTCAAGCAATTTTGGAAAACAAACAAACAGACATGGTTCACTTGCATCGCATACAGCTCTCACTAGCAGTTTCCAACGGATTTTAGATCCCTCTTCTACTGAGCTTTTCTCAATTGACCAAAGAGCCTTCCTAAAGAATGAACCAGATAACTCCTTAGGAAGTCTTCATTTTTAGAAAAATCCTCATTAAAATTACATTTTAAGAATTCTAATTTATTTGAGGACATAAACCAAGAACAGCTTCACACTTTCTAGGTATGGTTCTTGAACTCTTCATGTGAAAATAAAACCTGACTACACAATTTGTTCAACAGTAACATGAAAGATTGCCACTCTGAGATGTACACAGGGGGCATGCAATCCTGCTGGTAAGATATCATGTCTTACAGAACCATATTAAAGCTTTGGTGCTGATGGACCTCACTCATTTAGAAGTAGGTCGTCATGCCTCCTTTGAAGACAGAGTCCTGCAATCAAAACTTAAGACAATACTTGTGTTGTCACTACATCTTAATTGATGGAAAAGAAAGTATAAACTTCAAAAGATTAACACTGAAAACAAAACAAAAACCCCACACTCAGCTGTTGGAAGTGAATCAGCAGAAGAACGCTCTTCATAACAGACATGCTGCTTCTATTTTTCTACACTACTTGGCACATTTAGACTTTAATTCTGCTCACTGTTTTTAAAAAGTTCTAAAGTTTGCATTCTTAGTATTTTTAAAGTCAAGAATTTTGAAGTTATGAACAAGTAAACGTCTGCATGAATTTGGTATCTTGTGAGATACAGGAAATTTCTTACATCAATTTCACTTCTGTGCCCGAAATACTGCTGTTCCACAACTTCTCCAAGCATTTCTCCGCTTTTCACAATTGCCCACTAGATGGAGCAGGTAAACTTTGTATACACACAGATTTTGAAGGGGACAGTGTATTGCATTTCTATATTAGCACTGCCCACAGCACGTTAAGTTTTCTCTTTCGAAAGAGGAGCAGAATGGGATCACCACTGGGATAATCCAGAAAAGGGAAAAAGTAACTTTAAATATTTCATTTAGCTATAGGAGGAAGACGCCTTTCTCAGGTTCTGTGATGGAGAAGAAACACATTTGAAGCTTGGCCTTCAATACAGCACAAAGTCCTATAATTATTGGGAGTCAAGGAACAGACTTGATAAATGCAAACTTATTTGGAAGTTAACAATGGCCCTTAGAGAAACTGAAAAAAATTGCATAATAATGGAGAAAATATGCAGTCCAATGTCCCAGACCGAAGATGCATCTCATACCTTCGTTTAACAAGTTTATTCCATCCTGCTTTCCGTCCTGTGAGTGACCTGGATCCAGAGAGGTTTGAGAAAGGCTGACGTCTGCTGAAAGTTGGTCCAAACTTTGAAAACTTTTCCTGTAAAATAAATAATAATTTTTAATATCAACACACCTAATGATCTCAACAGAAATATTTCTTTAGAAGTTTTTTAGTAAATAACAAAAAAAAAAATCATTCTTTTCTTAATAACTCTTCTGTGTTTTCTAAAACACTTTATTCTCTAAAGCAAGGGGTTTTTTCTTTGTGTTTTTTTTTTTTTTTTTTATAATTAATTCAAAGGAAGGAAATTTTTATTGTGAGAGAAACAATTTTTATGCTAGCTGATCCTTGTGCATCGTAACTTGCTATTCCTGTAGGATATGCTTAAAAGTATGCTAAGGGAAACGTATCATTTTCAGTTTCTCTGTTTCTTTGAAGGTAAGTCAAACCATTCAGCTTACTCATCCCATTGCTGACTGTGCTTCCTATAGAGTAGAGTGTCCAAGGCAACAGCATTGACATCCAGAGCTCCTGGGGAAGGCCACTGATTGGTGAGGTGAGTAGTCAATTCTTGTCTTGATCTCAAGTCATTATTCTTTAGCACAGTCCTGCAAACATAGAAAACAGTAAATCTCAGCATACCTACTAAATGCCCAAGTCAAGGTTCTACTTAAAAAATAAAAAATAAAATGACAGATTGCAGTTTTCAGAAGCAACTTAGTAACAGAAAAAGATTAAATAATATTAAAACAGTATTAAATAAAAGTATTAAATAGTGTTAAAAGAAAGCAGTAGCATTTTAAAAATGCTTTCTGCCGGGAAGATGATAATTAACAGACCAACTTTTTCCGCCCACGGCAGGATGACTGGAATAGATGATTTATAGGGTCCCTCCATTCCTTCCCGTTCTATGACTCTACTTTGCAGCCCAACGATCAGAACTTTGTGTTCTTTACTCCAATTTTTAGGGCATTTGAAATGCAACCTGCCTTCTCCCCACTCCCAAATAAATATTTCTGCAGAATGAAGAGAACACCAGACATACTGACTTTGTTACAAGCTTCCAGGTAAAATACAACATGTAATATTTCTGCTTTGTGCCACCTTACAGCTTTTAGTGAACTTTGTTTCTAAATTACTGAAAAGGCATTAACAGAAGTACCTTACAATTCAAATTAGTTTTGCCTCTTATTCAAATGAAGCAGATTAGTTTCCTGAAGTTTTGGAAATGAGGCAGCCAGTACACTAACATCAGAAATCACCCGCTAAAAATCATGCAGAAATAAGGAAAGTACACAGTTCTTCAGGCTTCAAGACAATGCCAGCCTTTTTCCAGTAGCATAAGGCAACCTCCAAGCTATGCTTGTGTAGTAGCATAACTTCAGAAACACAAGTAATATTGCTTATTTACCCACAAATCTCCAAACTGGGAAATTACCAGGCAACAGTACAAAGCTGCTTAACAACCTTTGAGTATCCGTGCCCTAAAGTACACAACCTGTGTAACAGTATCTCCATACTGAGTGCACTCAGTTGAAAGCCAAATATGATGTTGTATCTGAAATACCAAGCTGCACAGCAAGTTGAAGATCTGTTGATCATACGTGTACACTGAATGGATTCATGAGTATTACTATCAGTATATTTATTTTTACAATGGAGCTTTTACTCTTGTGGTATTTGAACTGTTTATAGACATGAACATCATTCGGTAAGGAGACATCATCCTACACAAAGAGCCAAAATACCCCTAAAAACAAGATTTGAGGAAAGCAAATCAAGTGATGACGAGGTTTGCTAGCTGGTCTGTCTATACGACCTCCTCACCCAGAAGCACTTGCTGACTTTTCAGTGGAAGACACCCTGTTTATATTAACAACTACACACACAGTAACTAACAGAACTCATACACATGCAACATGTACTTGTGAATTCCCATCCGGGCAACTCCTCTGTGTTATTACCACACAACTCAGCAGCAGCGTTAAGTTCTGAATAAATGAACATGCTGAGCAAGGAGAACAAAGCACACATGTGCAGGCAAGTTGGTAATAGCGGAGCTTCTGTATTTTACATGGGCTTCTATACTGGGGCTTGTCCCACAAACCTTCATGCTACAGTAATTTCACCCTTTCTGCATGGCAGGGAAATAGGCAGCGAGTTGGATACAGAACTCTCTCTTCTCTTGTTACATTATTTTACATGTAAAAATAATTTTGAATATACAAAATCAGCCTCACCACAGTATTTAGCTTTCACAAAAAAGCAATAAGGCAATAAGTAGTAAGAGAAATAATTCATAGCAGGTGCCAGTAGAGCCCATCCATTCTTTCAACCTTGTAAGTTATTTAGATGTCTGTCTTCTCACAGTCGTTTTTAAAGCACAGTAAGATTTAGCTGCAGCAAAGCCTTGTTAATAGCCTGCAAACAGTTGTTCTCCAAAGATAAAGAAAGGCACCTACAATTCACACATATTAACCAGACTTGTAAGAGTCAAAGCATTAAAATGCACAGCTTACATTATCTTAAAGCTTAGCCATCACGAGATATCACACAGGCTTTCAAAAAGGAGAAGAAATGGACACAAAAGTGTTTACCACACAAGTTAAAAAGGAAGGAAATCCGATCAAGTTTTAGTGGAAACAAGCATGCAAATGCCAAAATGCTCAAAGTGAAAAATGACACAACAGCACTGAGCACTGCCCTACCCTACGTATGGGTAAAATGAGCCATTCTGGAAAAGGCCTCAAAAGACAATTTATGCAATGCAGACTGAATGTCTACAGCAGCACTGTTTCTCCAAAAGCAAGCACTATAACTAGTGCTGATCAGCTCTGGGCTGCAATACTTCAGTGGCTGAAGTAGAGCTTTTCTTAATAATCACCATGACTGCAATGAAGACTGGGAGCTTTCCTCTGCGTGCTGACTGAACAGCTGGGCAGTAAAAAGGATATTGTTATTGAAACTTGTACATCTGACAGTATAGCAACATAAGTTTGGTGTATAAAAGCCTTCTGAGGAAAAATCAGAATAAACATTTCATAGGAATATCAGTGAAATTTATATATTTCACAAAACATTCAAGAATAAAGTGCAGACTTAGTATTTTCTGTTATTTGCACACACACACAAAGGAACTCCTTGGATCTTGACAGGGAAATACTTCAAATCTGTGGCAAACAGGCAACAAAAGTTCACAAACACAATGATGCTGATTGATATTCTATATAGAATGCTAGTGAAAGCAGGTAAATGCAGTAAAAGACACTGAACTGGGACTGTGTATGTACAGCAACTTTTACCCTGCCACCTCTGCTGCACAGAATGAGCCACTGGTAAGGAGCACCAGCTGTTGCTAACCTCCCACACCAGCTGAAAACCAGAGTGGCTTGAATGCCTGTAGACTAAGAAAGCAAGTTTCCAAGCAGAGGTTTTGTAAGAAATATTTTATCATAACTCATAAGCATCACTTACATGGAACAAAATCCATAAAATATTATAAGAATAATAGTGAAGATTGAATATACAGATCTGATTTTAAACAAAATTCAATCTTAAAATTCAATAAAATACTCTTCTATTGTTAGTGACTTTGTAGCTGTGATGACTTAAGATATGGTTTGGATAAGATATTTAAACAGAGAAGTACAAGTAGGTAAGTTCAAAAAAGGGAAGAGGAAAAGAACAAGGAAACAGAAGGGTTTTAAAGACATTAAAAGAGACGGAAATAGGACTAATTTTTAGAGTAAGCAAGCAAACAAGCAAACAAGCATCTATAACAAGCTGTTAAGCCCCTTTTCGTCAGACCGGAAATTGAAAAATTGAAAGTCAAAAAGAAGTGATGAACAATGGCTTCTAAATACAATCAGCTCAGCCACGAAGTTGTTCCAGTGCATATCAGTAACAGATCGCACGACTGTCTGAACGAATGAAAGGCAGCACGGGAGATATGGCTGAACAGAGGATGGACATGATGAGACCACGGAGTGCAGAAAGTTTGGTGTACAGTAGGGAGGGAATGCGTGAGAATTTATTAAGAGAGCAGAGGGCTTAAACTGATTTATGGTACATCAGCTAGTTTGGCCATGAAAAAATTATCGTCTGTGAATGCTTGTGAACTTATTTTCCTCCATCCACTGACTGGCATCTTCTCTACTTAGAGAAGCGAACACCCCTATGTGCTTTTGACTTTTTATTTGTTTAAGGAGTAGGGAAAAGGTATCAGTGAAATCTCCTGATGAACATCTCCTCCAACAGCATTCACACGTTGTGCCTTAGTAAGGTGCTCTCCAGAATATTTACTCACTGATTTACTCAACTTTGATTATCTTGAAATGTTTATTTCATAACTTACAGTTCTGAAATGATTTCCTAAGGATGTGCAGAATATCATTATCTGTGGTACGCATGCAATAATAAAATGCAGTCAACAAATTACAGTTCATCTACACCCATGCTCCACTGTATGCCACCTGTTCTGCTGTTCTGATAAAATCAGAACACGCAGGAGCTGAGAGAATGGATCACTCACTATGGTCAGGTTTGTTTCTGTTGGTAGAGCTTTTTGGGTTTCTTTTTGAAAGAAACATTTAAAATGCATTTAATTCATCAGCTAAAGCCACAAAGGTTCTGCCTGCACTAACATTGCTTTTGGCAGCTCCTCCAGAAGATACGAAATGACCCCCCTCACTTAACACATCTAACACCTCTGCAGCTTAAAACAAAACCTGATTTGTCTATTCATAGGGGGGAGAAGAGGACTACGTGCAAAATGGAAATGATACAGAAAGGTGTTTACCTTTGATTTCTTTCTATCTGTACCAGTATTACCCCTGGTAATTTAAACACAAATAAGAAATAATCTCAAGTGTAAATCAAGGTAATATAGAAAAGACTCATCGTGGTCACCAACTAGAATTTCTGACTCATTTCAGCAAGATTTTCCCTGGATCATCAAATTTGGATTCACCTCACTGTAAATTTATTAAATAGATTTATTTATTAAATAGATTTTTTTTTGTTTAATAAACAACTCAGTTCTGTTTTCAGTTATACCTAAGAAAAACCAGTAATTTCTTACCTGCAAGTTTAATTTCTCCAAATCCAGAAAATGCCAGTCCAGTTGGCAATTTGCCCTCCTACCAGCAGATGAAGACAGGAAATAAACGAAACAGACTAATTCCCTAAGAAAGGGAATTATATCAGATGAATGCTCCAGTTCAAGAACTACCTGAGTAGTGAAAAGTAAAAGTGAAAATAAAAGCTTAAAAAATAAAAGCATTTGAATAAGAAAGAACAAGCTTTAAAACTTCTATTTAGGACAGGAAACATGGAATGCAAACTCAAATTGATAGCATACATGAACATAACCAAAATCTGTAAGAGCAACTCTAAAATAAAAGGGAACTCTCAAACTGTCAGTACTGCAGCATGACAGCGAGATGTCTGGACTGGTATGTCGTTGGACTTTGAGAAATTAGATCAGCAGGTATGAAAATGAGTTACTTACCAGTGGATTTTGATGCTGCAAAATATCAACTCTCCTAGGTGTGTGCCCTGTGCACAGAACACAGTACTCCCCAAATCTGCCTCCAGAGCAGCTAGTTCCCAGCAGACTTTCTAATGGCAGCCGCTGCAGTGGAAAAAAAAGCAGGCATGTCCTACCACACCAGTTCTCTTCCTGCTTCTGACTGGCCAACAGATCTTTGTGTGTTAACAGCAACAGTACTAGTTGTGCCGCAGCAGAGATCCCCTCGATGCTTCTTCACCAATCTTTTTAGTCCTTTCTCATCTCCTTGTGATCTTGAAATATATCCTCCAGTAATAAAATTACTGTCAGCGATTTCATAGAGCTTTTGATCTCCTTGACCCTCGGAGTGCCTCCTCTGACAAACTTACATTGAGAACTACCTGAGCTTGGCTCTTGACCTCTACTCTAATTACAGCAGAAATGTTATTTCAGAGTCCAGACATCATCTGGAATGGATCGAAACACACAACAGTGCCTCAGTTTGAGTGTGCTCGTAGAAACACCACAGCTGTCCTGGCACAAATAACCCAGCCTGACTCCTTTGGAGGAGGAGGACAGGCACAACCCAAGCAACTGTCTGACAGAAAGCAAAAAAAAAAAAAAGTACTGAACTTGAATTGCAACCAAACTATTGAAAAAGTTCAGGAGAGCTTTTAATTCCATTCTTCAACTACCAGCTCGTTTCTGTGTTGTGAAATGGAGGACTCCTAGAAAACAGCTATTTTTTCGACAGATCATAAAATTTGCCTTTTGTAAATAACCTCTCAAATGGAATTTGCTGTTCAGTGAACTGTAGGGATATATTTTTCCACATCAGTTACATAAAGACAAACTACCTATCCACAGATGAATTCCTTTCATCTGTGAAAAGGAAACAAGCAAATATATGGATATTGACTTGCTTTCAATGTATGTAATTTTTAAACAAAATAAAACTAAATAATATTAACAACAAATCCAGCATGATCTTCCTGGTAGGTACTCGAATGGCTACCAAGCTACAAACAAACCCACAACCAAAACAACAGCATGATGGAGTTTCAAAGTCCACAGCAATTACACAGCAATGCACAAGCACTATAAAATACTAACTTTTCCTATCAGTTTTTAGAAGCAAACCTCTAGGAAATGAATGAGGGCTAAGAAATGAAGCAAGAAAAATTGGAATCTCAGAAGCAAACAGTAATGCAAGATTATTTATATAAATGGGTAAAGCACACAGAGATCAAATTCAGTCCCTGTTATCATACTTAAGGACTAATGGTTACACATTAAATTGGTTTAGCCTGTTTTTAGCTGATGCTACCTATGCTGTTTGTGCACACTGCGAGTATCAAATTATTTGAAGCCTTTTATAAAATCAAAGTCTCACATTCATGTACTCTAGACCCCTAGTTTGGATAATTCTTTGGAGTTGTATTTGGAAGGGAATTAAAAGATGAAAAGATTGATATTTCTTGTACAGGTTCTTCTGCAGCATTACCGGCTACAGTTCAGGTAACATTAACAAAGAAAAAAAAAATCCACAATCTGCACAATATGCTCTCCTACCAGGAATATGGATCTGTAGCAAAAGAATTGCCCTGTGACCCTGAAAGGTTCAACACTATTCATTAATAATTTGGAAGGCCTTACTTCCCCCTGCTCACAAACTTAGAATTCTACACTGGGTAAAAATTCAGGAATTTGGAATGTGTGAAGTGCAAATGCCTTGCTAACTTACAGCTTTCCTGCCACGCCACTTTAATTACAATGCCTTTACCCACAGAAGTGCAGCCATAGGAGGCTATCCTTACTAAAATGGATATTTTTCACTTTGGAATCACTCAGCATTTGCTACAAATAAACCAACAAAGCTTAACGATACCAATAATATAAAAAGCCTTCAATTTTTTTAAGTATTTTAATATAAATCTTTTTCAAACCCAGAAGTTCAGAATCAGATGTTAAAATATGGAGATTTGAAAATAAAGCCCACTCTATCTTCTGTATCTTGCAGAGTTGCTATCAACCCAGAAACTTCTGGCTTCCTGCTGCGCAAGAGCCCCACGCAATCCCTCTGGGCACTAAGAATAGCACATCCTCTGTCCTCCGAGGCTTGGCTGTGACTCTGTTCTTTGCTTTGTCTCCTCTCTATGCTGTGAATTGCAGGAGTCTGCCCGTGCACCACACCCAGCTGACCTTTTCCTACCTACACTTTCAAGCCAAAAGGAAACTCCCTGTCTTCTGGTTCCCACCTCACTCCAAACAGGACCTGCCTGCTCCCTACCCGCACCTTTGTGAAGTGGAGCAGGCGTACAATAACGCACCAAACTTTAAAACAAAGAATTCTACAAAACCAAACCAAAACACGCTGCAAAAATAAGAGTTGCATCATCTGTTGAAATACGAAATATTTTTTTTGTAAGCTATGTTTCAAAGAAGTTATTTTAAAAAAGAGTACGAGCTGAGTAAACGAGGATCTGAAAACAGCAGACTGCAATACTGAGGTTTGAGAAGTGATGCTGCAAACCTGCGGGAGACAGACAACATACGGGATGCACTACACATGGAAGCGGGTAACAGGAACTATGGTCTGATGGTAAGGACTCGTGGAAGGTTAAAAGCAAAGGATTAGCACTCAACTTTGATATTCTAGGAAAGAAAGTCAGCAAGGAGATCAAACATTAAATTCTGATCTCCCAGTTCCTTTCAGTGAGAAAGGAGCTGTAACAAATTGGATTTACTGTACTTACAAAGTTGAGGAAATCAGTTTCTCATAAAGCAAAAAAGCTTTACAAGAGGACTATCTAAAAATGAAGGTAAGAGTCCTAAAGAAGAGTCAGGCTTTCCTATTTCTCAAGAAGATTTAGCTTTTCAGGGAGGATTACAGAGCCAGGCACAGCATGTTTTAAGTTCTACTCACAAGGGGACGCAAGCCACAGGTTAAATTTCCAAACCTTTGCTCAGACTCTTCTGCTTCTATTTCCTTGGACAAGCTTCCATCTGCTTTGGTCTTGACAGCAGAGGTAGAGCCCACATCTCTACAGCCTCGTGCCTTCACACGTGACCCTCCCATCCCTGCCCTGGGCCAAATACTTGTGGCAGCTTTCCTGATGCTCTCCAACACAAACAATGTTGACCAACTGATGAAAAGCACAGACACAACCATCATAAGCAAGTTTTCAACTATACGGGGCATTAATTGTCTTTGGAAATGGTTAAGAGTACTCTACAAGTTAATGCTTGGAAAACAGCAGTGTGGTAGGCTGTGTACCACAGAAGGGTACAGAGTATTCACTGTAATTAAAGGCTTTCACTGTTACAAATAGCCTTTCAGGATTGCAACTAAACTGTGGTTTACTATCTTACATAGATACATATATTATCATCCAGGTAAGACCTGCATTGCTGGATCTATATTATAGTCTAGTATATTAAAATATTACAAATGGAGTACAGACATTATCTGGGCCTTGAAAGACTGAATAATTCCTAAGTAACAGCTAGAAAAATTAAGGACAACTAACTTTAAGATCTGCTAAAACATATTAAGTTTGTCTGTGTAATTGCATAATATAAAATGTGAGTGACCCTACAATTTAATTTCTTATTTGTGCCATAATCAAAGACAGAACAACAATCACCACAAAAGAGTTTCCTTCAGTGTTGTTCTCTCTACAAAGCACTTGAACAAGACAGTGGTACTGGAAGAAACAAAGCCAAATAAAAAAAAAAAAAAAGAGTAACTCAGTGCAAACTGAGGAATACGTTTTCAGTATGTGTAAATTAACAAATACTGAAAAGGGGTCTTACACCAGGCACAGCAGCCTGAACACCTGATAAATCTATTATGAGAAAATCCATGTTAGTAAACATTACACAAATCTCTCATCATTTGAACAAAAATCACCGTAGAAGAAAAAGAAATACATCCTTTAAGTTGAGGTTTTTGCCTTCATATATAATGCTTTCTGTTTTTCTTAGGATTCTATTTTAAAAGATTTTCTTTGTTAAAGTGATTAGCTTTTATAACACTGATGAGTCACTATCCAGGAGATGAGTCACTGTTCAGTAAATTGATGAAATCCCTTTTGTAATTACACATCAATGCTTGACGTATAAATATCAACTTCAGATACAGAATCAACTTAAACCTATAAAGTAGCACAGATCAGCTGGGAAATCTTGCTGCAGATAAAGGTAGAGTGTAAGCTAGAAGAAAGGTTGCTGTGTGCAAACAGTTCCAGAATTGCCCAGTCAGTCCTGTGACTGATGGGGTGTGCAATCCAAACAAGTCTGGAGATCACTGCTCCAAGATGCATCCAAGACTTCTTCACAGGATATCAGAGGATGAAGAAATGGTCTCCTTTGCAATTTTGATTATTCCAGAATCCAATTTCCTGATGAATCAATCTCTCTGCCACTGCATTTTGAATGTTAGGAAAATAAAAATGTTTTCTTCAGTTACACATTCCATTGCTCAGAGGCTTCTCTTGGCTGTCCTCCTGTGAGTTGTTACTTTTAAGCACTGGCTTTAAGAACTGCTCCACCTCAATTGTAAAAAAAGACACTATTTTTATAGAAGACCAGAGCCAAAAGCACTGTTTTCTAATGATGAACTGCAAGAAGTGCCAGGTAATGGCAGAATGGGGTTGTTTCAAATCGATATAAGCAATCACCATGTGCAAACAGAGTACTGTTTACTGGGCCATTAAATGAACAGCAAACCAACCCAACAGTGTGATGCAGAAGTACAGATTGCAACTTCGGCACTAAGAGGCAGCTGGGTCACAGGTACAACCAAATTAAGCTCTAATGAATCCCAAACCACAGCTAGAAATGCGTATTTACATTTGACAGTTGATATCTTCAAAATCACATTTGTCCCATGCTTTGGAAACTTTTAGAAGTGACAGTATCATAAAATTAATCCCCCTTACTGCAACAGCAACAGCAAACATTTCTCAAGAAAGCAAATGAAAGCCAGAATATATATATACCTCACTGCCCTTATTCCAGTTGACAATCACTTGGCAATCTCTTAATCTGCAGAGAGCGTGGTAAAAGATGAAGCTGTTCTTGATCAGGTATAGATTTATTTAAACAGGTCTGACTGACAATCAGGTGGCCTAATGCAGCTCCACTGTTCTAACCTGATTTGCCATCAAACAACTGCCAGCCAAGGGAGATAGTCAATCCCTGGATGGCTGGGCATATTGTTAAGAAATCTGGTTAAGTGAGATACTTTTTTTGTTTCCTCCCATGAATAACAAGAGAAATTTTCAGATTCACTGTTTTCCAAAAATCATCATAAAGTAGCTTTTAATTAGATTAAAATTTGTTTTTTGTAGTTTGAATCCTCAAACTTCTGAGTCAATGTCAATGTTCTACAGTTTTCAGTATTCTTAATTTTCTCATAGTGGCTGTTGAGACAGAAATGATTTCTAAGCTGTTTCAGTCTCCCCTTCCCATATATATTCCACTTTCCCTTATTAAGCATAAATATGGAAAAGCTTTTCTGTAGGTAATTTAATTTATAAGCCGAGGCCTTGCTGACCACCAGCATCATCTCATTTCCAGGTCAGCAACAATAAGAACCCACGCTGCCAAGAAAGTTCCCCCTTCCTTTTATTTTTCAGAAGCAGACATAAACAGAACCTCAGAGGCTGCCCAAATCCATTAGTTTGTTGAAAATATATGTAAAACATTCTGACTTGCATGCCTTTAAAACAGCAGTTTGGAAATATCAATAAATGCTCAAGAAAAAATCCATAGTAGAATTTTCTACTTTAACAACAGCCAGTGGAATAGAATAGCGACATTAAAAAGAAAATATAGAATGTTTATTTACAATAAATTCAATTACACAGAAAACAATCCTAAATCAGATCCCCAACGTTTTACAAACATTAATGTTATGTGCCTCCGACAGAATCACAATCCCAAACTTGCTCTAGGCTGCTGGTAAAGAATCCAGAGACTACAGAATACATTCATGACTTCAAAAGGCTACAAATGGTAGGAGAGCAAAAGACTAGGAATGAAATTCCATCAGTGCTGTTCTAAAACAGCCTGACCATAAAAAACAACTGGCTAAAACTCATGCATTAGTCCAGATACATTAGCGAAAGAAGATACTTTGCTGCAAGGTCAGCACTTCATCCTTGGTCAAGAATAGAATAAAATAAAACATAAAGCAAACAAAACACAAGTATAGAAGAACAATTACAAGATGTTAATTAGGACTGTTTTTCACCATTAGAAACCAGCTACTGTTCCTTCCCCCTTTCCTCTCCCACATAAGGAGCCATCAGTTCCTAACACACTTTAAGAAGGGTTCATCTGACAGGCACTCAACACTCACGGTGATAACAATGCAAAAAAGCTGCCCCCCAGATATCCAGTGTAGTCCAGGCTCCTGACTACAGCATCTCAAAACAGCTATACAACAACACACTGTCAAGATACAACAGAAGCTGCTCCACAATTTAAGCCTTTACATACAAAAGCCAGCAACCAAAATTAAAGCCCAAAGATTGATGTCTATACAACAGTCCAATTGCACACAGCCCAGCTAAAAAGAAGCATTCAAAACTTCCAAATAAAGTGGGTTGAAGTGAGCTCACTTCTCCCTCCCAGTAACACTTCTGCCTGACGCTCAGACGTACTCAGGCAGGTCAAAGAAGTGTACTGTGAGTTGTCAACTATCAGAAACAAGACAGGGCTGTCAGGATGTACTACCTAAGGGGTGCAAGACACTTGAACACTTAACATATTAAGAGTTACCTTTACTATTAAAACGTTTTAAGACTTGTTTTGTTATTTGAGTCTTTTGCATTGCATTAAATGCGAGTAACTCATCAATTAAGAATATTTTTAGGATTACCAGATGAACTTCTACCGTGTGCAAGACCTACTCAGATAAAATAGAACCCATATAAAGAAAGAAAATAAGTAGTTCTTTGCCCTCTCCTGCCTCCCTGTTCCCTGCTTAACTTTTTAAAACCAATACTCAAAAGGAAGTTATTTCTAATAATGTCATTTTTTTCGAAGAGTAGCCAAAAAGCTGGAATTAATGAAATATGAAGAACATTTCAGAAAAATGTGTCAAAAATGTAAGAAAGTTTAGTCTAATCAATTTTAGATTTGCAGAAAAAAGTTCACAGTTATTCAGACTTACACAAACACATTTTTTCAAGGGAGGCATTTCTGAGTATAAGAATTGTCAAAAGAAAAATAAAAGCTGAGATACATTAATTTCTTTAAGTTTGACTCATTTCCACAGGATCAGAAGTTCTTCCTACTGTATACTTAAATTTGAATTAAATACATTTACTAATTCTGCTTTCACAATGTTTTCCCATTATACTAACTTACAACTGGTCTTGCAGTTCCATAATGATATATTCCAGCTGTTCCTTCTCCATTTTATGGGCTAGATCCATATCTTCAATTCTTTGTAGGAGCAGTTTATTCTGTGAGACAGATTCAGATAGCTGGTTTTCTCTGAGTCGTACCAGCTCCTCAAGATAACCCTGGAAATAAAAGTGTTAGAAAGCTTTAAAGAACATTCAAGCAGAGAAGTTTTCCTTATGTATGTTCATGTTTTTCTGGTTTAAAATAAATAAACAGAACTGTATAAATTTTACTCTGATCAGTAAATTGACCTAAGATTCGTAGGACATTTCTTACTCAATACTGAGAGAATCAAGTTCTTACCCATGTTTCAAGAATGGTGGGTGAATCAGTAAGACAGTAATGCCACAAACATGAAACTTGCATATGCATGAAAAATGCATAGAGCCATCACTAGCACAAGAAAAAAATCAGGACTCAACAAAAAAAAAAAAAAGAAGAGAAAAAAGAATATCTACACTTTATCCGTAAAGCTGTACTTTTAATGAAAGGGATCCCAAATTATTATAGAAAATCCAGTTGCTCTGAAAGCCTCATTCTTGGGAAAGCTGCAATGTCAGACTGTATGTTAAAATAACAGAGAAGAAAGTAATCAAAGTGAAGACTCATCTGCATGAAAGCATAAGGTAGGAAAACTGGCAAAGGTCACTTCTAGGAATATTGGATATGTATAGGTGCAACATGCATTTATATCAGTTTTCCAGCTGGTAATAGGAAAGATTTGGGGCAGTTCTAGTCATACTCCAAGTAAGTAGTGCTTTGAATGTATTTACAAGTACACTAGGACATACTTAAGTTCCCTGCCTTGCAGAAATGTCAAACAAACATTTAATGAAGATTTTAGATGTGAAGCATCAGTAACACAATAACATTAACAGTAAATACCTGCATCAATAATGACCTGAGATGTGTCACCCCACCAGTGAAAGTATATAAAAGTCCAGTACACAGCACACAAAGAATTTATGAAGAATTTATGAGCTTACTACACAAATGGGAACAGCTAATACCATTCCAAAATAAGGAAGGGAGACTTTCCACATAATTAACGAATGTGTTAGCTATGACTCATTAATCTGGACAAAAGACAACTTGGAAAAGACAAACTCATCCTATTTCCAGGTTGGCATGGAGAGGGCAGGAAGGAACTGACTGTTCATTTTTTTGAAATACAAGAGCTACACACCATCAAATGAAGCTACTAAGCCAAAATCAATAGATGGAAAAGGAGGTGGCTTTTCACACAACAGATGGTAGACATGCAGAGCACCCTGCCAAAAGAAAAGAAGTTTTAATGCTAAAAGCTTGTGTGGGATCAAGGGGATACTCGATACATCCCAGGTTATTAAACAAACCATACCAGCTTCAGAAAGTTCTTCAGCTGATACAGGTTGGCCAAGAGAGTATTACAGAGTGTAAGTGCACCAGCGTTTTAATTTGTTTTTGTTCTGCCTGTACAGCCTGGTAGATGTACAGCCCACATCTACCATCTCACACTAACTCTGACTTACTCACTTTTACTCAGAAAAACTTTAACTAGGTTCTCTCACATGCATTATAGTAACCCAACTCTAATTCTGCCCATTTTGTATTAGCACTGACCTTAAGCAATCCATAGCTACATTTATCCTAATAATCTGAACATATGCAGCATTCCTTCTCAGGCACACTGTGTCAGTATGGCTACAGCTATACTAAAACTCAAGTTCCAAATGACCATGTCTGAAGTCAGACTGTTTGTTGGGAATGATCACTGGCAAACACCAGTTCACAAGTGGTGACCCGAATTTATGTGTGAGAATGCTAGCTGCCCCAGGCCAAGACCATGGCCAAACATAATTTAAATACGTATGTGACTGAATTGGAGCTGGGATCTGGCCTTTGAAATAGTTACTTTATTAAGCACATTAGCCATGCATATTCCCTGACTTTGATCAGAGATTACCACAGTTAACATACTGAGTTCTCATTTGCTAAAAGATTCATTCTAGATATCTTCTGATCCTCTTCTTTCCTTTTCTTTTTTTTCCTCTCCAGAACAATAGAAACTAGAAAGGCAGAGAAGCAATTTTGTAATTCCCTAAACTAATGGAAATAATTACACCTCCAGGCATCCCTATATAGTTTCAGATTTCATATATTTACTGTGTTGAGTGTTTGAAGAAAACCAAATTGTGACACTAAGAAAAAAATATACTAAAACCACAAAGTTATTTAAAAACATTAACCATCTGTTTAACATTGTCTTCTCTTTCAATTTTTATTTTACTTTTCTCTTTCTTTTCCTTTCTACTATTTCTTTGTTGACGATGAATTATTCTCCTTTATGCTGTTAGCTAATACACCATTTGTATCTATAATTTCAATATGCTACTATAATCCACCAACAGACATTTTGCTTTTTAAATGTACTGAAATGCTAACCATACTGAGAAAGTGTGTCCATAACTGCAATTCCACTTCACCTATAACTTATGAGTTTTCTGAGGGATGGAGGGAGAACCTACCTTTGCTTTCTGTAGCAACACTCAGTATGTCACATAAGCTACTCAAATCAAATACAGAACACTTTCTTTCCTTTCTCATTGCAGCTTGAAGCAGGTCTTAAAACTACAAACATTTGAAAATTTATCTCAGTATTACTGAGAAGATAATTATGCATTTCATTCTGGGACAGATTACTTTGCCAACCATTTTGTTTACCATTGAACTAACTGTTTAAGGTTATTACCATAATAAAAGTCTTCAGCTAGGATATGATGAGCATTAATAAACATATATGGTGAACTTCTAAAGAAGAGGGAAACCCCGCGAGCAATCAAGTTCACTTCAAACTCACAACACTTACTGAGATACATTACCTGTAAGACTGGAGAAAGAAGCCGCCAAAGCCTCTACGTTAGAAGCTGGTCCCTGAATTGTTACTCTTTTCTTCCCTCTCCCCAGACCTCCCTTCCCTCAAACTGCTGAGCAATGATAATACACTTAAGACCACCTACAAGGAGCTAAATAATATTTAACATTATTTTTCAGCCTTTGCTTAAATGGCTATGTTACCAGTTGTTTGGTGATCAGATTTGGCTCCATTTCCCCCACAGAAAACGAATCTCTAACCTTCTGTTCCAACGCGAGGCGGTACTTCTGTTCTACCCTTTTGCATTTGTTGTACCAACTGTGTTCATCCACGATGACAGAACCAATGTTCTCTGGAGTACTGCCTTCACTGCCACTACTGCCCAGTGTTCTCAGCTCTTCTTCATCACTGCTGATGCTGTCAGAACTAAAGAATCATACTTATTAGCCAAGTGAAAACCTATGTTAAAATGCAAATTCAACTTGAAATTAAAACACCATAGTTGCTAAAGATATCTGAAGCTCTGTAAACCACTAACAATGGGGAAAAACCAAGCACAACTTCTGTTTTAACCTTTATTTGTAAAGTCAACTGAATGCTTTACAAAATTTACTTATTAGTTGAGTCTCAGACTGGTGTCTTAGGTAAGTCAGACAAATGTATGCAGGATACTCTCCTGGAATATAAAGGATTAATGTAATACAATATGCTACCTAAGGAAGCGATGACTTAACCTTTGCCCATGATTTCAGGGCAAAGAGTAGTATCTGAACACAAACTGTACTAAAAGTAAAAATGCAGAAAATACGTAAGTGGTTATGTTTAAAATGATAAATTTAAATGAGTTGTGGTTACTGTGAAAACCATGCGCCAGTTATTTCACAGAACGTAAGAATATCCCTCAATAGCATGCAGCTTCAGTGTTAAAATCTCCCCATCATCCAGAATCAACACGTGCCACAGAATTCAGACATCTGTCTCAAAGATGAACATTTTAATTTATCCCAATACCCATCTGAAACCTTCCTTCATAACTATGCTTTTCAGTACATTAACAGATATTTACTAGGTTTTTTTAGTAGTCTAATTCCTTCTACTCAAAAATCTTAAGACTTCATAGGATTACAGTATTTTATCAAATTATTTATCCTATAAAAACATAGAAGTCATTCACTGTTTACATGCATTTTGGATTTTTTTTTTTCCGAAAGTAAACGAGGATACAAGCTTATATTTAGATAGGAATAGGATTCTGAATGCAAAATGAAAATCACGAAGACCAGTATGGCATAAAACTTTCACTTTGTTAATTGAAAAAACAATGTAGAGATCAAGAGTACCTTTCGATGAACTTCAGGTAGGGCGTGTAATCTATGACAGCTGGAAAGGTGCCATCCAATCCCTTACCCTTCAGACAAAAACTGATAAAACAGAGAAACAATGGTAAGATTATATCAAGAAAATTGTATGACAATGAAAGATGAATCTTACCTATGCGTAATCTGATTTTTTTCTTCTTAAGGCCTATAGCATTCAACCTACCCAGCCAAAATAGATTGTTTAATACTATAGGATAACAAAAAAAAAGACAAAAAAACCTCTCAGAATTAGGACACAGATCAGGGCAAGCAGTACAGACACTGATTTTTAAGTCTTTACTTTTATTCTAAAAATACAGGTGGATTGCGAGGGAATAACAATGTAAGGAAAGTTAGCCGAAACTACAACATCAGAAGAGCTGTCGATGAGTTTGAAATTGCCCGTATTTAAACTCAAAGTCTCTGCAGAATGCTTACATAATCACCCTGCTACTTTTAAGTAAAAAATCAGTTCTCAAAAATAGTTCAGACCATCTCCTTTTGATTACTTTGTGGTGTTGGGCTGCTCTAAGATGATGAACACTAATGAAACTAACATTCACAAAATGTTCTCGAGCAGCTGTAGCTTTATAAAGATCTTATATACATATGAATCTTACATATTCTTTTCACACTGGATTTAAAAGACAGTACTGGAATCGGATTTTATTATCACAAAATAGTTGTTATCATCTGGGTTTCCCCAGCTCTACTTCCAAAGCATTTTTTATCGCTCACAGAACCACAGAATGGCTTAGTTTGGAAGGGAATTAAGCTCTCAGCTAGTTCCAACCCCTCTGCCATGGGTAGGTAGGTGGTTTCACTGGATGAGGCTGCCCAAAATTCAAATGGCTGCCCCATTCAAACTGGCTACAACTACATCTTCTCCAGGCAACCTCTTACGTCTCTCAACCCAGTTCCACAGAGATAAGTCAGTTAACATTTTTAAGAGTGTTTGAACTGAAAAAAGTAATCCAAATACAACAAGCAAAGAATGGCTACAGACTCTCAGCCATTTAAGTCACAATATTATGAATAATGTGGTATAGTAAACGCTCCTGGAGGTCCACGTTCCTATTTTTCCCAGAAGATTTCTTGGTCCTTAAGAGCTGCAGTGACAAAATTTAATGCCTCCAATGGGAATAAGTCATTACTCTGAATGATATTAAGAGATACATGCAAAATCTGTTCATACTAGAAATCAGAGGATAAAGGAAGAGTGCATGCATTCATACAACCTAGATCACATAGAGATACTACAAGCCACTGAGGGTCATGGGAGCCAAACAAAGTCAATTCATTATAATTTATGGCAAGATTTACATACTGTTGATCCCCTCTTGCTACACTGCTTATTCATATATCGCTATCCTCCTTCCAAGCGTAGAATATAGAAGCATTTTTATTTTACATAGTGTAAAACTGAATGAATGAAATCTGGTAAGATTTCAATTTGCTGTATGCAAAGCTAGCTCCCTTATCATACTGCAGCATACTTCCGTTCCCCCACAACATATGGTGATCACACAGTTAATCCAAACCAATGACTAAATGCTGGCAAGAGAAACTATCCTGCTTTTTAAAACGCACACCCCATTTTAGTTTTGTTTTGTGGGTTTTTGCTGCTGTTTTTTTTTTTTAAACCCCAACCAGACATCCTTTCCCCATCCTCAGTGGTATTGCCACTTATCTGATTCCAGTATGAGTTAGTTCAGCCAGTAAGATCTTTACTTTCCCTCCTTGTCCCTCATGCCTTGCATCCACTTTCTAGTCTGCAGACAACTGAAGTAAAAGCTCACTGCCACAAGAAAAGAAAGCCCTTATTTTTCTATAAAAAAGCCACTTTTTTTTTCTCATTCTCTACATCAAGCTTTATGGCCACTTCTATCTTCTGCAATTACACTTCTGATTGCTTTCAGGATTTTGAAAGAGATACCACATAATCATTCTGTATTAACTATGGCATAATTTTGTTGTTATCCAGAAGAGCCATTCATGATCCTCCTCCTCAGCTTTGTCTCTCATACTTATCAGCTGAACTTAAACGTTTTCCATAACGTGTAATCACTTTCTGGGAGCACTGTAGTAAGCAGCATGCAAATACAATACCTGAAATCAATTGCATTGAGTCCCAGCAGCATACCAGCAAGCATATTTGCTTCTTCACCAAGAACTATTGCTCCATCCTCATAAAATCTCCTTCAAGAAAAGAAAAAAATTACCTCCATTAACACTACTTTTTTTCAAATAATGATTGTTTTCACAGTTAACAGAAAATTGAGAAATCCAGTTTAAATAAAAACAATCCATGTGAACCCCAGGGGCACTCGTACTTCATTTCAAATAAAGCAAACCAGCAGACTGCACAATGCAGAACACCGTAGTCTAAAACTTCAGACAGAAGATGAATTTATAACATTAACCCTAAAAAGCAGTAGAAGAGGATGGACAAAATGCAAAGAAAATGACAATACCGTGTATTTTTCTGTTGAAAGGATGAAATTGCTTTGTGTACATTCAAAAAACAAATTATTCCATGGTAACAAGAAAATAGAAGTTCTAGTTACACTATCTTTCTTCTCCCAGCTACCAAAGAAGCTACTTCCAGACTGAAATGTTCCACAGGACAGCTAAATAGGGCCCACTGTTGCCATGAATGGCTTTGTGATAAGAATTTGTAAACGCTAAAAAGACTAAATGCAGTCTGTTGAGCAAAGCAGAAGCATCCAGATGATTCAGAGAGATCTCAAGTTGGCTGTATGGCAACTTGACAAACCAGACAACCAGAAAAGACATTTTGGATCTCAGCACCGAAGTCTGTTTGGACTCCATACTAAATGAACACTGCAATAAGTATGCACTTCTAACATTCCTTTGTAGTACGGAAAGGAGATGTGCAAGACTCTGCATGCTCCACAGTGGAAGCAAGAAATCTGAGAGACATCCTCTGGGATGATAACCTTAGTCTTGGAACCAGCACCCCTATGATGTAGATTCTGCTCCCTAACCCTTGACTTCAGGCAAGATAACAGAAGGCTAAAGCAGCAGCCTATCGAGGCAGAATACTGAGCTAGACGGACTTCAAAATAAGTTTATTTGCAAACAAGAAACAACACTCCTAGTACAAGTAAACCTTTTAACTGTTACTTCCAAAATCACTGCCAGGTAACAATCTGTACTGTGAACAGCAGCTTGTAAAATGGTGCCTGGGAAGCATTCAAGCAAAAAAGATGCATAGCATAATTAAAATAGTAAGATGTTCACTTTTTCATTTCTGAAATCAGCTACAGTTATCTAGCCAAAGCTAAAGTCTCCTCAGAAAATTCCCTGATCTTTGCTCAGTGCTGTAACTGACAGAATACAACAAGAAAGACTGTGTGCTTTAACATAAGACTGCATTGGCCAATTTTTTAGAATAATTGCGAGCTCGTGCTTAATCCAAGCCCCTACCAAGTGTAACATACAGACCCAGCATTAATAATGAACTGTTTCATTAAAGCACTAGGCCTAAAGTCATCCACCTAAACAAAACAGCAAGATCTAAGAGCTGGCAAGATGACAGATGCAGTATTCCACATACATATGTGAAATACACCCAGAGTTCATATATATGAACATATATATACACACATATACATATACACTGAATACACAGCACAAGCACAATGCATCATTTAAAAATGTAAATAAGTTGGCAAAGCACCATCAAAAAAAAAATAATCAAGCCACTTAACAGTTATCCAAATTACCACATGGGAAAGAGAATGCACCCATTACTGTTGGTGAATCTAATGTCCACAGCACCAAGATTTCAAAGTGTAACTATTAATTCTAATAAACATATTTTAAATACTATTTCAAAACAAAAACTGCATATATTACGTTTGCAGCACAAGAAATTGATTCCTAACTCTATAGCACTAAAAGAAAATCCAATTATAAAACATCAAATACAGCAATTTGAAACTAATACAACAGCTAATAAAATAAGACTGCTGTTATCTCCTAGCAAACAAACTGCATTATCAAGCAGGTACAAACATACTACTTAACTATATATGTTCTGACCCTCCTCTTCCTTCTCATCTACCTCTCAAAAACCCAAGTGACTCTTCTGTTTGATGCACTGTAAGTTAATTTCTTTACCAGAAATTTTTGCTTTATCAGCTTCTTGTCTACTGCAAACACAAGCAAACATGGATAAAATAAAGATGATAGGACTGGAAATTTCAGTAAAACAGTATGTTTACCAAACTGTGTTTCAAGGTCATCTTAATATTGGGAAAATAAACTGAGATCCGTGGAAAAATATTTTAAACAGAAATAATATTCCAAATGAACAGAAGTTCTTACAGAGTACGTATTCTTTTCACTATGTCTAGAACTTTTTGAGTTCAACATAAGGTTTCACAACTCACGCAGACTCATACTTAGATGTTCTTATCACGAATCAATAAGATGTCGCTGTTACAGGATAGTAAGTTGACACACTACCTAGAACCAGTCCAGAATGGTGAAAATAATTTCCGTCACAAAGCATATTCTTATCTGTAACAGCTTTTATTATCAAGTGGTACAACAAAAACCTGTTTTCATATTACATCAAGAATTCTAGCCATGTCTGACTATTATTTCTGTTCTGTACTTCTCAAAAGCTTCCTGGAATTCCCTTCCTTCTTTCTCCAAGTTCCCAGAAGTCTAAAAAATGTATTTTTAATATATTGAGTCTTTCTGACATCAATACTTATTTTTGAAATGAATTACATTCATTTTATATACCTTCAAGTGCAAGGATCTGCACCTGGGTCAGGGCAATCCCAAACATCAGTACAGACTGGGAGAAGTGGATCGAGAGAGATGAATGGATGAAAAACTTAACATGAGCACACGCACCTGAAGTCCAGAAATCCAACCATACCCTGGGCTGCATCAAAAGAAGAGTGACTAGCAGGGTGAGAGAGGTGATCTCTCCCCTCTCTTTCACTCCTGTGAGACCCCACCTGGCACTCAGTACAGCACCCAGCAGAGAGGCCTCCAGCACAAGAGAAACCTGTTAGAGTGGGTTCAGAAATACACCCATGTGCATGAATGCTGCTGTGAAGACAGGCTAAGGGTTGGGGTTGCTTAGCCTAGATGAAAGAAGGCCCTGTGGAGATCATACTAATGCCTTCCAATGCATACAGGGGGGCCAAGGAAAGATGTATAGGGACTCTACCACAGTATACAGACAGTGGGTGGTAAGAAAAATGGTAATGGTTTTAAACTTAAAGAGGATAGATAAGAAAGAAATTCTTTACTACAAAGGTGGTTAGTACTGTACAGGTTGCCTGCAGAAGCTGTGGCTTCCCCATCCCTGAAGGTGCTCAAGGCCAGGCTGGATGTGACTTCTGAGCACCCTGATCTAGTGCGTTGTGATCCAGCCCATGGAAGGGGGGGTTGGATGATCTATTGCTATCAGGCTACAATTTCAAAACGAGTTCCTTCTTTTGAGAGGTTTTCTTCTCTTTAACCTTTCAAGAATTACAACAAATTTCCACCTTTTACAGTCACTAAGGGATTTTTGCAATAGCAATTTTGCAGTTTTAGCCATGCTAAAAATCTTAGAAATTGATACTAACTCCAGATGTCTTTCACTAGGTTACATCTCTTCAACCAATACAAATTAAGTGCAGCATTCACTTCCAAATTTGAGTCTCACACCTCAGCAACAATCACTAAAATATTATAGAAATAAAAGTCTTACAGACCTGGTTGTTTTGAAGTCTCTCAGTGCAGTGGAAATATATTCAGACAAGTGTTTTTCCATAAGTGCTACTCTGATCCAGGCTCGACCCTGCAAGAAAAAGCAGATATCAAATATTTAAACATTGCAGACTGAAACACTTAACTTTACATCTGAAACTGAATAAAATTGAATTACATGGATGACTTGATCCTGATTATCAAAATTACCACTAAAGAAAATTTCTTGTACTTCATTACTGTAATAATGAAAACAAAACATAAATTCTTGTAAGTAAACTTTGTGAAACAAAGTCTTCCAAAATTTGGACTTAAAATTTGTGTCAACACATCTCCAGCTTTTTCAGTATGGACATCCAAAATTCTTCCCATGTGCATCTTTAAAAATGTAACACTCCTATCTGTACTAGTTGCACTAATTGGCTTCTTATTACTATGTGTCATGGAGTTTTCCAGAGAACAAATGAAAGTTAAATTAATGCATAAGCATAATTGAAAAAGTAGCTTTGCATCTTATTGCTTATAGAACTTAAATATAGTACTTAAAGTACTCCACGCTCTGAAGATTTTGGAATTCAGAAATATCTTTAAAATAAGTCGTAAATGCAAGCAATACAACTGCTATATTTTAGGATGTCTAGAAAGTATCTAGAAACGAGTGCATGAACTATAAACAAAAAGAAAAGATAATAAGGTTAGAAAAAATGACATTTCTACAATTTTAACCTATCTGTGGTGAATTTAATTTCTCTCATCCTAATGCATTTTCCAAAAATTAAACAAGCTAGAAAACACGAAGGCAATCACTTTATGATGCAGCATACCTAACAAATAGAGGATTTGAGACTTATCCTAATGAATAACACAAATTTAAAAAGAAGCATTCAGATCTAAGTTTTTGGGGTAATTTTTTTAAATTGTTTTTGCTTTAAAAGCAAAATAAATATTTACTAGGTACTGTATGTCAAAAAATGAATTATTTCAAATACAGAGAAATATCACAGGGCAAGTTTAATCGTATGTTGCTGTGTTTTTTCCTTGGTATAGAAGTGTGAGCTACATTTTATACAGAAGGAAGAGAAATACTGCAGTCAAACTGACTTTTTTCTTCCCTACCTTAGCTCTAGAAGAACCGACATTCTCCATGTTCTCAATACTGCAGATGGAATTGTGAGAGACTTTTCGGCAAGCCACCCGAATGTAGTCCCAAAAACTACGAGTACTTTCATAACCAAACCAGGTGATCTGACCTTAAATCAAAATACAAAAACATGTGAAGATTTATGAACCTTCTTCCCCGCTTGCTTGAGAGGAGCATAATTCAGATACTTCCCTGTGTTTCCTATGCACACCCTGCAAAGACAGCATTTTATGCTTGCAAGCCCACTAATTCCTGAAAGCTGGCTGTACAGGTGACAAAAGGAACTTGCACCATGCAGCTTACTCTCAATGAAAACCAGTGTGAGATGTAAGCGTGAGGCTTTTGCCTATGTGCCTGTATTTGGTCCTTTTCTTTCTCATCAGGACTCTATGGTAATACACGGGACAGTTTACTCACAGCAAAGCACACACCTTTGTGACTTAAAACCATGATGAAAAAGAAAACTGAGTTTTGTTCTTCATACGCATGCATAGATATGCATGCAAAAAGAGCAGCCTTTGCTGTGGTACTGTTACCCTTATCTTAGGAGTCAATTTGGAATTGTTTCATAACGTGCTTTCAGTGCAGGAGAAAAGATGAACAATCAAAAAAGTTTAGCAGTCACAATTTCCTTTGCTTAGAGGACACACACAGTACACCTTGGGAGGCTGACAAAAATGAACTGAGCAAGTCAATATCTCTTCTGGAGTGGTAACCAAAGCTCTTTATTATTATTATTGCCATTATTATTTACTGCTTGGAAAGTGTTACCATTTGAAATCTGCTGCATGCAAAATACATTTCAGAGGTAACACTGAAACTTAACAGCACACAACTGCAAACAAAAATGCCCTCCAGTGACTGGCATTATTGCACATTGGCATGTGGAAGTGGTTCTGGGCAGCTTGGTCTGGTGGTTGGTGACCCTGCACATAGCAGGGAGGTTGAAACTACATGATCATCGCGGTCCTTTTCAACCCAGGCCAATCTGTGATACATGCAAAAACTTATTTGTATAAAATAAGCTCTTATTTTTAGGCTAATTATATTTCACATCTTGAGTTGTATTTTCCTGAAGCTTTACTAATTTCTCAGAAAGACTGCTAATTCTTTTGCAGGTTACAAAGCTCAGACTTCAAGAAAGAATAGTACACTTTTTTGCACAGTACCTAACTGACACTGCAAATCATACATACTAAAAATAAAATGCCAAAATACAGTGCCAAGAACATCTGTACCTAGTACAGATAGTACAGAACATTGAACCCAGTACAACGTAGTTCAGCTCCAAGCACAGCCAGAGAAGTGTCAAAGATTGACCTCAGCAATTCTAAGAAATTCAAGGTTTTGCTTTTTTTCCTCACTAGAGGACACATACAACTTAACTGTGTGACCCATCTGCTCACTTTGCCACACTTACTAAGTACAAGGCTTGTTAAAGCACATAAAAAAACAACCACAAACATACCAAGAATAAACTAGTATAAAGAAACTCAACGTGCTAAAAGAAAAACAAAATCCCAATGTGCTCCAGCTACAGCATATTCAGATTTTATCAGCTCTAAGGACTAAAATAAGACAGTATTCACAAGGTAACTGCTTCTATGAACTTACTGTTTTTGCTGAAACATCATGTGCCGTGGACAGAAACAGGAATTCAACATCATTTTAACATCACCAAAAGCTACTCATATTTTTTATATTCTTTATCACATTAGAAACATTTCTGCCCTGAGGATAGTACCTGCAAAACTGAATGCAACTTAAGTGTAAAGGTGTCTTCATGACAGTAGTTCCAGTCCCAGCTAACAAAGGCAAGCATATCACACAATAACTTCTACGATCTTTTCCACACTGCACAGAATATATTCTGCAAAAAAAACCAGCTTTGCCCTATAGTTTTCCGAGGTCAAAAAACCATACTACTCTACAACAGAAATACCTACCAGCATTTATTCAGCTTACACTGATCAGCAAAGCAAGCTGGTCACAATTACAATATATTTTGGCATAACAGAGAGCTGTGGTCTCACAAGCAGCTTTACCAAGAGTGTAACTTTTTGACTTCAGAAGGAACAGCCTTCACTTGAAACTCACAGCAGGAGCAGGACCTTTCATTAACCAGGGACTTCTAGTTTACCCCTGTTAGCTCACAACTTGCCTACACTCTAGCAATCAACACTATTTTAAAGAAAAGCAAGTTTTTAGTGTACAATTTGATTTCTGCTGAAGTTTGTAAGGAAAGAGTAAGTTTCCTGCAGAGCCCAAAGCCGTTTCTACTCACTCACAGTCCAACTTCAGACCTGGAAAACAAAGTTCCGCAGTTGCAAAGCAGTAATGATTAGGATGCTCTAAGCTACAAGTAGATTTTCTCCAAACTTTAGTTTAGTTTAGTTTGCAAATGACTTGTTGCTCCTTTGAAGAATTTTCATGGTACGTACTTTTATTTTAGGCCTCCAGAATGAATCATTAAGAATTTACAGTAGTTTACAAACCAAGTCCACCAAGACAAATACACATCACTTCAGATTCTTCTCTATGCAGAAGAAAGTAGAATTAGCTGAACCACAAAATGCCCAAAGAACTTTCTATTTCTTTATAGCCAAAAGCAGTAACAGGGTCACCATGTGCATGTAAATGTTAAACCTAGTAACAAAAGCTATTATTCTTAGAACATGTCAGCATAACATTATCAAATAAAGGGCCATCTCAGCCTGGAATTCATCTTTTTAATGACAGCAGTGACTTCACTACTTCCTTAACGTAACCTTTTCACCCCTGTTATATAACCACCTCCTTACCTCTTCTATGTAGAGACCCGTCTCTCCCAGGATGAGAGGCACAGCAAGATGCATCTTATAGAATCATGCTTCCTCTCCTGAGACCTGTGCCTACAAGCACAAGTTCTCTTCTACAGACATAATTCATACCCCTCCCATTTTAACTTTTTGCTTATGCTTTTAAGATATTACTAGAATTCATTGAATTTTAATACAAATTATATTGATATTCATTGCTTAAAAAAGAAACCCTGTGAAATAGCAGTTGGCAATTAGTGACTTTTTTGACCTAAAACTAAAAAAAAAAAAACAAAAAAAAACCCAACAAAAACATATAGGAAGGGATAAAGTGTGCACTGAAGACTTAGAAAAGTCTGCCACTGTTTCAGAAATATTTTTTTCAACAGTTCACACCTTACTGTGAAGAAGATAATGTCAAAACTAAATAACATTGACCAACGACATCACTTTGCATGGCTGGTTACCATTACTGGCATCAGACTGCAGACAACATATTTTGTCAAATGTTTTGTATAATGAGAAAAGAAAGAACTAATACATCTTTCTTTCCACTCAATCAGCACTGACCACCCTAGGGGCTTACCAGTCACTGGGAGTTTTCTACAAGGAAAAAAAAAAACACAATAAAATCCAGTCACTACATGCTAGGAACAGCATAGAACAAAGAGACAGAAATAAGAGCTATGGATAATTCTGGCAGAAAATTGTGATGTATTTATCTTCTCAATGTATTACAGGATAAAAGACATGGAGTTGTGCAAGTGTCAAAACAGCACAGTAGAACCTACCTTTTTGTGACATTATGGTATTGACTGCAACATAAGTGTACAGATGACAAGCTCACAGTAGCTACGACACACAAAAAATTACAAGCACACAAGCAAGATGCACTGTATTTCATGTCAGCAACAGAACCTTGGTTATATACTGAAATTACTTCTAGGCATGCATTCTGGTTAGAAGTTAGGACACAAACACATTTGTTGAAAGGATATTTAAATAGAAACAGGGAGTCAACAAATATATACCTGTGACAACAGTTTTCAAAAATATGTCAGAGAGGATGGCTGTAAAAACCTGCAATTGTGTTGGTAGTTCCTTGCTAACTCAGTTGAAAACTAAAGTGGTAGAAAAACACAGAAAAACATACAGCATTTTGATTTAGCAAAGCCAACATATCACCTTGAATTGGATTCAGGTTTTCAATCAGCTAGGATATATCTGTGATCAAATCCCAGGTAGGGCTACTGCACCATTTTTTTATGCTCCTACCACATCTGCACTAACTATATTTACTCAACTGACCTGACAAAAAGGACACGAACACAAACACCTGAAAATTCAATCTATGAGAGCAGTGAATAGAAGAAGCCACCAAGACAGCTGAAAGATATGGCTAAATCTCCACAATACCAGAAGATTAGGAAAGAAAAATTTCTGAACAACTCCTAGGAAGAAAGCAATTCCTGAAATCACCCGCCTTGCTTTAGTGATGATCAGATACACACACATTTGCATACAAATTTGTGAGATCTCCATTCAGAACTATAGCTCTTGTTCAGATCACAGACATTGGAACATGCTGTGCATCCACCTACTACTCTGCTGTATTATGAAACCATGTGAATTCTTAATCCTGAGAAGGAATAGAAGAGTAATTAGTCGCTTGTCCTCTTTCTGTTAATCCTTCTCTCCTGCCCCTTGAAGATCTCCAATTGCTCTGCCCAGTAATTAGCATCATACCTTGCCAGAAGACATTCAACAAAGCTTATTTCAAAGACAGGAAATACATAAGCTTTACAATTCAGATGTTGGATCTGCTCTGCATTCATAGTAATTAATGAAATAGTAATCACAGAATTGCTCAGGTTGGAAAAGACCTTCAAGATCATCAAGACCAACTGCAACCTGACCATACTGCCCTAACTCTAACAGCCCTCTGCTAAATCATTTCCAAACCCTCAGCCTCCTGGCTCTTCTGCTAAAAGTGCCAACTGTAGCAACATGAGCAACATATTCAAACAGGCAGAAAAGCAATGAATTTCCCCCATAAACACTCTTTTTTAACCTAAGTGACTTAGACGTGGGTGTTTATTTAGTAATTAAACGAGACTGGCATAACTACAGCAGCTCGCCCAGCAGAGAGGTGAATGCTGACTGAATGCAGCTATCTGTTCATGAGGTATAAAGGACTTAGGGCATATGACACCAAAAAAATTTCATACAAGGTAACATAGTGAGTAATGCTCAAAAAGTTGGCCACCTCTGTTCTACCTTGCAGTTATGTGTGCGCAAAGGATGAAAGCAGCAGTCAGGAATAGGCAGCTGTTAGAAAAAGCAGTCTAAGCTCTCAACCTGTTTTTAATTATCCCAAGGAACAGAAGAAGGTGTTTGGGTAAGCATTAATTGTCTTGTAGGAATTGAAAGCCATAGACTGCCTTCTGCTCTTTAAAGTGGAGATGTAATTGTCCCTGTGCTGTGTAATGCTGTATGTGTGGTGTACCTGGTGCTCCCTAGATGTACTCCCTCACCCACTACTTCTGATGGAAGATAAGAATTGTTATTTACCAAGGCTTTATGGAAGTTAATGTCTACAAACTCTCAAATCTGGACCATTTATTTAATGATACTGCCACTGGATTACCCTAACAACCCTGACAGAATGGAGCCATTTATGCTACCATAGACAAATATATCATGTATGTTCTGCCTGCCTTAAAACATTTTATGCAACCCACTGCAATCATCAGCCTGCTTTTAGTGTGCTTCCACTGACACAAAGCATGCGTGCAAATCATATTAGTCATTTCCATCAATAATGTGCAATTTCTTTCAAGCCCTGTGTTGTGTAATATTAAACACTCTTAACACTTGAAATGTCATGGTACTTTTATGTCAATTTCCCCTTCAAGTTTTTAAAGAGGAAAATAATTACTGGCAGTATCTAGCTTAATAACAAAATATTCCCCACTTGCAACATGATACACCAGTTGCTGCCTCTTTTCCTAAATTTAACTCCGTAAATTTCCCTTGCAATCACAAGGGGAAGACTGAAACTGAAACAATGCTGTTTTTTATTTTCTTCATTTGAAATATTATTTTATTTACAAATTCCATTTGCCTGTAACCCATGTGCCAGTTGTCAAGGCTTCTCTGTACTGCCTGTACGTACATATATAATAAGCTGTGAAGCAAACAAGTATTGGGATAAATAAATATATAAACAAATTTTGTAATAGTTTTCACTCAAATACCACTGAGGTTAGGTTGGGAGGGGGCAGTCAAGTGTCAAGTTGTTAAATATCCATAATCACTCCAATAATCTTTGTCACTGTGTGACAAACACTATGTTCCTACCCCACGGTGTGATTTCTTCCCTCCTCTGACAGAATGACAGCAGGCAGTAATTGTGCTACTCAAATGTCAGCCTACACATAACATTGTTCACAAAACTTATGAATATCAAAAAAACCCAGAAGAATGAAAAGGAGTGGATTGTCATATTACACATCTATATTTAGATAATGTCCTTTATAATCCTGAAATAATTTCAGGAACTGTATACAGAACTGAGAAATGTGGAGAAGCTTCTGAAGTCTCTTCCTAGTGGCTGCTATTACTAAGGAACACTCTGTCCTTTCTGTGAAGCAGCTTCCTCTAGAACACTCAGAAAATGCAAACAGACACTTTCTTGAATTGGAACATCTGACTCCAATACCAGAGGAGAATCGACAACTGACCTTTCTCAAATGCAATTTAATCCAGATCCATTACATTTACATGTCAGCAGTAAAAAAAACAGCTTTGCTGCAGGGGGAAGGGGAAATGACCTAAACACAGTGTATGGAAAAGCAGAGAACAAAAGGAAGGAAGGGAGAAAGACAAGGAAGCAGCACCACAGAACAGCCTGCTATACCTAAAAGCAAAAAACACTACAGTTGTCTGTGAGTCCCAGAACACAGCCTTATCATAAAGCAGGAAAGCAGAGCTCAGTACCATGGCAACATCCAGTTTCTTAATTACCAGCCGAGAAGGCTTTCAACACAAACAACAGAAACACATGATAAAAACTGTTTCTTGACTTCTCTGCAGCAATGTAGACCATTAGAAAGACAACAGCAATGGGACAGGCACACAAAGCCAGCAATTCCATTCAGCACTGAGGAGCTTCTATGACTGACAAATGAACTCTCACACCAACATCACCAAAGTAATACTTTATTAACCTACCTTTCAGTCGATGACTTAGAATCTGTTCCAGAATGGCTGCAAAATTATTAAATTCAGGAGAAGAGTCATCTATCGTCTCAAAGCAGGAACGGTCAATCAAGGTCTTGACTGAAAACCTAGAGCAAAAGCAAAGTACAGTCAGAAACAATGTCCATAATTGCTGGTCCTCAGTACTGGGACTGTAGTTTGTACAAAACAAATGAACAAAAACCCAGAAAACTACCTTGGTTTCGAAGTTCAGTTAAAGCAACCCACCAAGAAATAGCATGGAAATACAATCATCACCACTTGTCTTTGGCATAAAGCCTTAAAAATGACAAGAAAAGAAAAGAAAACATAAAATACTTTGTAGGTAAATGTGAGAGGACAAGAAAATAACTAGCTGAAATATTTTAGAGAAGCTGGAGAAAAAGCAGCAATTAAAGGCATTCAACACCAATTTACTTGACACTTCCCTCAATAGCCCTTTCATTCCTAAAATCCATGCACAAGAATCATAAGCTTTATTCTGAGAACACTTGAATTTTATCCTAAGCAAGAATAATCCAAACATATTATAAAACAGTGCATTGTTCTGCAGCTGTCTCTGTACATTAACTTGCACAGGTTGATTTCCCTGTGAAAGCTGGTAATTTCTTCTCAGCATCACATTAATCCATTGTTAAGTCACAAAAGCTATCAATTTAAATGATGTAATATTAGAAATTGGAAAGGCTGTACCAAGCCATTGTCAAAAAAAAAAAAAAAAAGCAACTAAATACAGCTAACATTCACTAATAGTTACATCCACACTTACACATCTTAATTCCTATTCAAAAGAGGACAATTTAAACCACTAGAAACATGACAACAACATGCTTTTCTCTCGCCATCTCCATTTTATTATAATTGGCTTTATCTTTCTGCTCCTTGTTCTTCAGTTTTCAGCTTCAAGGCAAGTTTCACATGTCCTCGACTTTGAAAGTAATGCATTGTTGAGGTGTCTATCGTTGCTTTCTGCAACAACACGTGTCTGTACTAATGGAGCCATACTGGAGCCTGAGGACTTCATTTCACCACACCTGGATTTTGATGGTTCCAGCTCAGGAAATTCTCGCTCTGCTCATCCCCAGTCCTGTGCCTGAGCACACCTGATAGCTGTACCACACCTACAGCTTGGCACAGCTACTCTGGACTGCACTTTTAATACTTGAGAGCAGTGGAGTAACTCTAAAATATGGATACACTCACCACGGACATGGTTCACAGCACCTCAGTACTGACTATGGCACAGGCACAGAAGCAGCATATAGGGCAGGAATGAGGCTCCCTCAGCCAGTTGTACTGTCTTCAAATGCTTTCTACTGTAAAAGCAACTTCCCTGTAACCCCAGTGCAGAGAGCACAGCTTCTTGATGCCTATTTTCAATATGACACAGTCCCTAATTTTGCTCAAACTGAATTTGCATATACATAATCCAAGAGTTTTGTTTCAGTTACCCTATAATACATAAACTTGTGAATAAAGACTCTTCATCCTATCCTTCCTGCAGGCTTCTGCTGTAGCTGCAGTGGCTTTGGCAGGGCAGGAATCAGGAGGGAAGAGCATGGGGGAGGAAGTTCCTGCTGTGCCAAGTTATGACTCAGTTTTGAACTCCTCCACTTCTTCAACCAGTTTTAAGTAGGTGAGAGACAAGCACTCCCATGAGTAAATCTATATCTAGTAAGTGCCACTGCTATTCATTACTCAAAGGGCAGTAATGATTGTTTTCTCAAAGCTGTACCACAACTAGGGACTGATTAGAAACAAGGGTCCAACAGCTGATCATCAACGGCTATCTTTTTAAATGCTTGTATTACTGCCACCACCTCTCTTTAGAAGTATTAATTTTCATCTCTCTGTTCTACACTTTCATTAAAACCTTAAACAAGCTTTACAGCTGGAGCAAGTTTGGCTGAAATTGGCTTTTGAGAGAGCTGCCAGGGAGTGTAAGTGTGGACACCTCATTTCTACAGATCAGGGCAGCAACAGTGCAAGTAGGCAAAAATTGAGCAATTGGAAACGTTCTAGGGGTAATTTAACTCAGTCATTAACGTCTCACATGTTATTTCCAGTGTGCAGTTCCTCAAAAGAAAGCCCACGCTTTTTTGCTCTGTTATCTAGAACTACTAGGGGACTAATGGGCAAGAAAGAAAAGGTCAAATACGAGGTACACGTGAGCTATTAAGAAACAACGTGCACGTAAACTCAACAGAATCAAAGGTTCAGGATAAGCACTGTTCTTGTTTTCCTTTGTTGCTCCCTACTCCATGCTCCCTTCTACTGGGCTACTACAATGGCACTGCACTCTGGAACAACAGGCTACACACACTGCAGAGAGTAACAGAACCTGTTCCAAACATGTATGAAAAGCTAAAGCGACTTGAAAACAAACTTACAGTGCTCTACGATGAACTACTTTGGAGAGCTGCAGTGGTAGAGGAATGATTTATTCCCCAAAACTATTGCTTCCCTGCAACAACAGGGTTTTGACTCCTATTGGTTTTCATTTAATTTTGTATTATCTCTCCCTTCCCTCTCATTCCATTCAGTAATTACTATTAGAGAGATTCCAATGCCATTACTTCTAAGTGATCTCTATAATGTTTTCAGATCCCTCCCTATTCATTTCTGTCACAAAGGCAGTCCTGTTTGAGCCAAAGAAACACACAGAAACAGCAGCATTCTCCAGCCTTAAGCAGAGCTTCTGAAGCACTCTTGATTACAAACAATTTACAGAAATGTTTGGGGAGTAGGTTCCTCCACCACGTATCAAATTCCTTGGACAACTCCAAACCAACACCGAACCTTTTCTGACTATATTCAAACATAAAAAGCACTGTTAAAGACATATGAAGCAGCAAGAAGCTTCTGGTAAGAAAAGGAAGGAGGGTAAAAATTTAACTGCTGCATGAATGTTACTTTTTATTCGGAGGATTCTGATCCTTTCAGTTTTCAGATGAATGGATGGATCTCTTCAAATTTAATTTGTTTGTAATCTGGAATCAGTGTAAAATATGTCAGCGTAAAATATTATAAGAACATAGACTACTAAAGTAGGAAAGTCCCCAGGATGATAAATGAACATCCCTTATCTTGTAGAATACTGATTGTATGTAAAATCTGACAGTTCATTTAAGGGTCAATGTCAGTGAAATGCAACAGCTCTTTCACGTATCAGCAGAATCATCATTTCAGAAACCTTTTTCCTGCCAGTTGTTCAATTCTGCATCAGAACTCTGTATTTATGCTAAAAGTCTTCCATTTTCTGGTGGTTCTGTTTTCATATGAATCTTTGATTTGTGAATCTGAAGGAGGAACAGACGAAAACAAAAATGAATGACCTCCAAATCCCAGCTCTACTTTGGAATATGTAAGGCATAGAAGTTCAGAGACAAAACATAGGGAGAGGGACGGATTTTAGAACTGTATATTACTTACTCCAACAAACAAACAAAAAAACCAGAAATCATTGCAATTTAAATCACCACTGCGCAGTTACAAAAGCACAACCCCCTATTTTCTCATACAATTAGTTTCTCAAACATTAGTTTGGAGAAGCTATCATTACTTCCCGGGGCTATACTACCACCCAACACTTTACTAAAAACCATCTGTTCCTTCCAAAACTGTAAATGTAAGAAACTACCCACAATGGCATGAATACTCAGATATCATTGCTGTAAGAAAAGACTAAAAGCCTTAAAACCTGCTTTAATAAATTAATAAATAATTGAATATTTAATAAATTAAATAGAAATCTGCTAAATTGTGGCTCTGACAAAAGAGCTCATTAAATTGTTAGAGACTGTTACCAGACAGTAATTCAAATGAACGCCTTCCTTGTAATCTTTCACTTTCACCAGGTAGCAAGCAGTATCATCCAAACATAATTGAACCAATTCATCAGAGCAATTTTTACCAGGACTATCTTATTGCCAGAAGTTTTGGATTGGAAAGGACTATTGGCACTTTAAATATTGATTTGAACATTCCTATTAAAAAAATAGCACTTTCCAATAATAGCAAATGTGTAATAACTACAGGAAGACAAGACAAGAAATATTGGAAACATTTTCATTTAAACTGACGGAAGAATAGAAACAAATGCATGCATTTCATAATAAAAAATGCTTCCTTCTCATCATCTTATTCAAATCTTAAGCTGTCCTGACAAATGATCATCTTCAGGATTTGAGAAGATATAGCAAAATTTCACTGTTTTACTGAAAATAATAACTATGTCAATTGTGTTTTCTGCAGTACTTCACCACTTCATGTGCTTGAGCAAACTCTGTTCACTAAACTTCTTTAAGTATGTCACACCATGACAAATACATGGAAGAAATGAACTGAATAATGAAATGTAACAGCACAGCCTGAGAGTCTCTCTTAAACAAGGAGGGAGCACAAAGTGGCAAGATCTGCAGAATACAGAATACTCCCTTAAAAACAATTGAGTACATCCTGCACAACTGCACTATTACTCGACTAAACTTGCTTTCCCAAGCCTGTGGGTTGACAATGCCTGTATAGCAACAGACAACGTTGCAGTATTCAGTTGTGAAGACATACAACGATCTGCTGGATCACAGAACCACAGAATGGCTTGGACTGAGAGGGACCTCAAACCTCACTTAGTGCCACGGGCAGAGCTGCCTTGCATCAGCTCAGCGGCCCAGAGCCCATCCAAGCCTGAGCGCTCCAGGGATGGAGCACCCACAGCTCTGGGCAGCAGTGCCAGTGCCTCACCGCCCTCTGAGTGAAAAATTCCTCCTTAACAACTAACCTGCATCTCCTCTCTTTTAATTCAAAGCTGCTCTCCCCTGTCCCGTCACTATCTGCCCACACTAAAAAGTCGGCTTCTTGGGTACGCTTAAAAATTGTGAGAACTTTCACTATAGCTCACGTAAGACTACAGAAAACTTTCCCCAGAAAATACTCAGGCTTGCTCGATGCCTTAAAAATCTACCAACTGAAACAGATGGGACGGCATCATCGCTATCAGCGCGTTTGTGCGTTTCAGTTTGCCGTGATGTAACGGGGCAGCACCGCGCGCTTGGAAACGCCGTGTTTCAGCCCCGCCAGAAGCAGAGCGCTTACAGGGGAGCCGCAGGATGCGCCGCTAAGCGCGGATGAGCTCAGCGCTATTAGGTTAAAAGAAACTCTTTAGCGCAGTCGGTCTCGCGCGTCCCGCGGATCTCCCGAGGCAGATTTCGGGGGACAAAACCCCTCTGCGCTACGGCGCCGCGCGACGGCCGCTCGCCCCGAGGCGGGAATCCCCGCTCCCATTCCGAGGGTTCGGAGCCCGGCCGGCAGGTGGGGGCGGACAGCGAGACGCCCAGCCTTCACCTCACCGGACGGCCCAGCCCAGCCTCCCTCCCCGAGGCACGGCACGGCTCGGCTCGGTCCTGCGCGGCAGGTGCGGCCCCGCCGGGAGCCTGCAGCCCCCGGCCCCGGCGACAGCCGCTGGAGGCCCTGAGTCAGAACGGAGATTCCGAGCCGGCGACAGCCGCCCTGGCGCAGACGCCCATCCGAAGGCGGCCCCGACGCCGCG